>NC_084745.1:40884078-40906578 GCF_033978785.1 Entelurus aequoreus
AGATCCCGAGCCCGGGATTGAACTCAGGACCTTCGTATTGTGAGGCACATGCACTAACCCCTGTATTTGTATTTATTAAATCAACACAATTTGCAGTAGAACGCGCTTCAAGGAAAACTGCATTTTTCTTGTATTTTGTTGATCATCCACAATCATTTTTGTGCGTTTTAAATAGTGAAACATTGCTAACAGAACGCGGCTAACGATGCTAGTAGTGTTGTCCCGATACCAATATTTTGGTACCAGTACCAAAATGTATTTCGATACTTTTTGGTACTTTTTGGTACTTTTCTAAATAAAGGGGACCACAAAAAATTTCATTATTGGCTTTATTTTAACAAAAAATCTTACGGTACTTTAAACACATGATTGTTATTGCAAGTTTGTCCTTAAAAAAAATAAAAACTAGACAACTTGTCTTTTATTAGTTCGTAAGCAAACAAAGGCCTAATTTAGTCTGCTGACATATGCAGTAACATATTGTGTAACATATCGTGTAACATATTGTATCATTCTATTATTTTGTCAATATTATTAAGGACAAGTGGTAGAAAATGAATTATTAATTTACTTGTTCATTTACTGTTTATCTGCTTACTTTCGCTTTTAACATGTTCTATCTACACTTCTGTTAAAATGTACTAATCACTTATTCTTCTGTTGTTTGATATTTTACATTAGTTTTGGATGATACCACAAATTTGGGTATCAATCCGTAACCAACAGGATCATACATTGGTCATATTCAAAGTTCTTATGATTTCAGGGACGTATTTCCTGAGTTTATAAACATAATATACATTTAAAATGTAATCATAGTAGTATCAACTAGATACGCTATTGTACTTGGTGTCATTACAGTGGATGTCAGGTGTAGATCCTCCCATGGCGTTTGTTTATATTCATGAACGGCGTCATTAGCGGTGACGCCGGTGAGCTACGGTGTTTAGCTATTCTTCGTCCTGCAGGGATGATACTTGTAAGAAACGTACTTTATTTGTCGCCATTGAGGCGCGGATTAGTGATTTAGAAGTAGCTAAAGCACTGCCGATTGCGGATGGACTTTAGTTGCTAGCTAGCTAGCTAGCCATTTCTTAAAGCACCTCTTCCTGAGGGCGTTTCAGTGTTATAACTTCACCTTTATCGTCTGTTTTACTCCGTAAGTACTCCGTGATTGTGCGCTGCCGAACATGCTCCTCTGCTTGTAAACCAGCAATGACACGACGTGACAATGACGGGGGGGGGGGGGGGGGGGGGGGTGCGGGACCGGTACTTTTCAGAGGCGGTATAGTACCAAATATGATTCATTAGTTTTGCGGTACTATGCTAATACCATACAACCCTAGATGCTAGTAATGAAGATTCAACTTCCAAAAAGGTTTTATATACTGTACATGCTGTAAATATATATGTAACAGGCAGATTCATGATAATATGTCAGTTTCCCCCACTTATGAATGGTCGTGACGCACAGCCACTGCAAGATAAATGCGGCTACCCCTTCAAAATATGTTTTTTTCATACATGAAAACAAATTTAGGTGATATATTGTATGAAAGGATATACTGTACTGTATATAGTCTATTATTTGCGTACTATTGATCACAATACGTAAAATCATAACAATGTTGCTCTATGCTTTATTTAGGGGACAAAAAAGTGTATCTAAATCGCCTGATCGGAGTTGACACCCGGCAAAAGTCAGTAGAAAAAGTTAAAGAGAAAGGTATTTCAGGTTATTTAAGGATTTTGTTGTTCAACCCTATGCAAACTACCCAAATTATTTTGACATTACTACCGACAATAACATCTAATTTTACGGCGTGTGCCTCTTCGAACCTTTGTCTAGACATCTTTGTGTTAGAGAACCGCTGTGTTTGTGTGCGTGCATTCATGTGTGTGTTTTTTCTTCAGGCAATTCAGCTTCCTCCTACATTCCAAAAATAGGCATGCTAGGTTAATTGGAGACTGTAAATTGTGTAAAGACTTGAATGTGAGTGTGAAGGATTGTTTGTGTGCTCTGCAATCGTCCATGCTAGTTTTGGTTAGCCTTTCAATTAGCTTTCCCATTGAACATTAGCATTAAGCTAGGGGCATTAGAGCTCAACCTTCATTCTGCATAACTATTGCTTTTTTCAGTTTATTCCAAATTAAATTATTAATAACGTGTGTGTGTATATATACTGTACGTTCCTTAGTGTAGTTAGTTTTACGGTGACTTCATTAAAGAGAATATCAACAAAACACCAAGGTATTTTTGTTCACCTCTAAATCAAAAGACAGTTTACAAATTTGGCAAACTAAATTGCAACATTTAGGGAGGGGAGCATAAAGTGAAACTTTTACAATAAGCAGCAACAATTGAAATTGCATTGGACAAAGAGAACACAGTCTACCAAGTCATATTCTCTAAACATTGCCAATGAAGCTGATTCTGATAATACAACAAACATGTATGTCATTATTAATAACTAAAAACACATATTTGTTTTGATTATACATTACGCATTTGTTTAGCATTTTTAAAATACATGCATCATTGCAATTCAAAATGATCATGACGTCATATATATGACGATGTCATATTGACCATGCACATAGCCATGCCCCCACCGCCACTTAAATAGTGGCAATCTAGGGAAAACCCTGCATGTAATATTAACAATATTTTGGTCATTGGAAGCAGAGCTGTACCAAGCCTTCATGGGGCCCTAAGCAAAATTTGATTTTGGGGCCCTCTATTTCTTATCTTAGGGCCCTCTGTTGATTTAGGGGCCCTCTATTTCTGCCATTGATATTAATTGTTGATGGTTCACACACCTACTATAAACTCATTGCGGCTTTGGCAGTGTTGTTTACATTATTCTACTGTTAGCCTGGCATGTCTTTACATATGTATGACAAGTAATTTATAAACACAGTATATGATGATGGTCCAGTAAAGAACATAAAGAATATCAATTCAATAATAACACACATTTACAATTTACAATCTCATTATTATCATAGAAATGGCCAACTCTTTCATTTTCGGTTACGATAAAGGCTTAAATAGTTTCTAACATGACTTGGTGAGAGCCCTCAATGAATACTTTGGGACAAATGATGATCCAGAACTTTATCTTTTTGAGCCTGACTATACGGAGGATGAGCTACAAGTAGGGATGTTCGATAATGGCTTTTTGCCGATATCCTGTATTCCGATATTGTCCAACTCTTTAATTACCGATACCAATATCAACCGATACCGATATCAACCGATATATACAGTTGTGGAATTAACACATTATTATGCCTAATTTGGACAACCAGGTATGGTGAAGATAAGGTCCTTTTTTAAAATTAAAATAAAATAAGATAAATAAATTAAAAACATTTTCTTGAATAAAAAAGAAAGTAAAACAATATAAAAACAGTTACATAGAAACTAGTAATTAATGAAAATGAGTAAAATTAACTGTTAAAGGTTAGTACTATTAGTGGACCAGCAGCACGCACAATCATGTGTGCTTACGGACTGTATCCCTTGCAGACTGTATTGTTATATATTGATATATAATGTAGGAACCAGAATACTGTAATTTCCGGACTATAAGCCGCACCTGACTATAAGCCGCACCAGCTAAATTTAGGGGAAAATACAGATTGCTCCATATATAAGCCGCACCCGACTATAAGCCGCAGGGTTTTGATGTGTAATTACCGTAGTATATAGGGGTTCCTGCTACCACGGAGGGGATTGTCGGGACAGAGATGACTGTTTGGGAACGCAAAGCGTCCCATTTATTAACAATAAATCTTTCAATCATTCAATCAAACTTTCACATCTTTGACATGGCGAACAGCATTCGTGCAGAGTACAAATAATACAACGGTGCAAAGTAATACAAAGTGCTCGCCTGTACGTTATCAAAATAACCAGCCTACCGGTATATGAAAAGTCAGTCTTTAATCATTGTGTCATCGTCTTCCTCCTGCGTACTAAAACCAACGAAATCCTCTTCGTCGGTGTCGGAGAAGAACAGGCCGTAAATAAGCCGCACCCTTGTATAAGCCGCAGGGACCAGAACGAGGGGAAAAAGTAGCGGCTTATAGTCCGGAAATTACGGTATTAATAACAGAAAGAAACAACCCTTTTGTGTGAATGAGTGTAAATGGGGGAGGGAGGTTTTTTGGGTTGGTGCACTAATTGTAAGTGTATCTTGTGTTTTTTATGTTGATTTAATAAAAAAATAAAATAAAATAAATGAAAAAAAACGATACCGATAATAAAAAAAATGATACCGATAATTTCCGATATTACATTTTAAAGCATTTATCGGACATCTCTAGCTACAAGTTTTAGAAGCTGGGTGCTAAGCAGATCTAGCTACAGTGACACACTAAGCCATCATGTAGCACTAATGCTGCAGCAGGTAGTAAACGTTTCATCAACAAAATAAGAACATAATAAAACAGTCACTTACAATGTCCGCTCTCACTGGGATGTCGACTGATGGGATGGTTGTATATTTCAGCACAATACTTGTGTTTTATGTTTAGCTGATGAATTCAACAGAAGCTTCTCTCCTCAGATTAAAAAAAAAAAAAGTTTGCAATGAAACAAGCATCTTGCTTAGGTTTCATAGTGATGTCATCCAGTTAAGAGCCAGTATATCCACTGATTCAGTCAGTCTGGAATTTTAGTTGGTAGTGTGTGGAATTTCCAAGGTGCTTACTAAGTTTTTTTTAGGAGATTGAGCAGCAGCAACTCCAGAAGCTAGCATATGTTGTTCCTCTGTGTTAGCTCCTCTAATAGCAATGTCACTATAGCGCAGCGTTTCTCAAAGTGTGGGGCGCGCCCCACTGGTGGGGAATAGAGACATGACAGGTGGGGCGCGAGGAACGGGAGGAAATGTCACTTTACTTTTTTTTATTTTTTAAATTATATTCTTAAATTTTTTTTTTTACTATGCTTTCATTTTCTATACACACTGTAAATCACTTTGTGATTCTGTCTGTGGAATCCGCTATATAAATAAATGTAAATTACTTATTTTTCCTGTAGGCTTTAAATTTCTAGGTAGAAGCGAAAGTTTGACAGACATAGCAACAGTAACTAATGGGGGCGGGGCTAAGCGGAAGCTTTGTGAATGGCGAGTCACTGTGCGAGGATTTGCTGTTTTGCAAATACATAAAAAATAGAGCCACTGCTGATGAGCGGTTCGAGATAATGGACAGTTTCCTCAAAGAACACAACCTTAAATGGGAAAACTGTGTGGGCTTTTGCTCTGATGGCGCACAGACCATGGCAGGGTAAAGAAACGGGCTGCAGGCTCTAATAAAGAGGGTTGCGCCAAATGCGCATTGGACACACTGTGTCATTCACCGGGAAGCACTCGCGTCAAGGCAGCTCAGCCCCGAACTCAATGAGGTTTTAACAGTGGCAGTGTCAAGCCTGCAACCCCGATTTGAAAAGCTGTGCAGTGCAAAACAGGCTCATTGCAGCCACTAATGCCGGAGTACTGTAAAACTCATGTTCACTTGCAGGGGCGCCGAAAAGGGGGGGTAAAGGAGACGGATTCTAGGGGCCCATGATGGAGGGGGGCCCAGAGAGGCCCCTAATGATGATGAAATTATAATACAGAAAAAATAATGACACTAAGTTATTAACTAACATATAATCACACATGTTTTATTTTCCATGTCCTGGTAACAATACCTTTATTTGTTTTGTAAGCATCAACACCTGCAGGGCCCTCCCTTCCCCCCCTCTATTTACGTAAAATGGTTCAGTCCGACTGGATCAGCTGCAGGTAGAGCACCGACGATTTGTCACAGACAGCGCCACAGCGGGCAAAGCGGAGGAGACAGCAGTATGCCTCAAAAATCAGGCAGCCAAAAAAGAAAGGAAAATAAAATAAGAGAGGAGAAGGAGTTGAAGGGTCGACAATATGTCACCCAATATTTCCCAAAAAAAGGTGGGTTTGTTAGTTGTGGTGGAAAGTTATGCATATTAACTTTGTCCCTGTCTGTGGTAATAAGCTAGCTCACTTTTCTCACCATGTTAGCTCAAGAAAACTCTGGATTTTTACATTTTACTGCTATATTAGTTAAATAATCAATCCAGTCAAACATTTATCAAGCTGTTCTTATTCAATAATAGTTGATCTCCCCTCTGTCAAAATGATGCCTCATTCTGAACAGAGTCAAGTGCACCAGCAGCAGCAGCAGCTGTCTGTCAGCCCCCAAGTCCCCCTGCCCCTGAATCAGCCCCAGTGCCCCCACATGAGGAAGGAGGTGAGCAGCTGTGTGTGTTGAAATAATAATAATAATAATATAATACAAAATATAATACATTTTACTACAGTCTCAAGAATCAGTGGTGCAGCAAATAAATGACTCAAAATTAATTCCATTGTATTCAGAATACCATTAAAATGCATAATTGTATGTAAAATACCATCAAAAAATGTTTCCGCTGTGTTGGGGGCCCTGTAAAGATTCTTTTCATGGGGCCCAAAATCCCTAGCGGCGCCCCTGTTCACTGGCCCTGTCTTGCCAAAATGCATAGCTCCTCCTTTTTTTTTGCAAAGATTGCAAAGTGGCACTTTTATTTTATTTATTATTGAACTTGATGCAAGTTATTTGATTTATTATTGAACTTGAAGCAAGTTATAACACTTTTATTTTATTTATTATTGAACTTGAAGCAAGTTATAACACTTTTATTTTATTTATTATTGAACTTGATGCAAGTTATAACACTTTTATTTTATTTATTATTGAACTTGATGCAAGTTATAACAATTTTTTTGATTTATTATTGAACTTGATGCAAGTTATAACACTTTTGATTTATTATTGAACTTGATGCAAGTTATAACACGTTTGTTTTATTTATTATTGAACTTGATGCAAGTTATTTGATTTATTATTGAACTTGATGCAAGTTATAACACTTTTGTTTTATTTATTATTGAACTTGATGCAAGTTATTTGATTTATTATTGAACTTGATGCAAGTTATTTGATTTATTATTGAACTTGATGCAAGTTATACCACAGCTGCACAGTTATTTTATTTATTATTGAACTTGATGTTATTTTATGTTATTGAGTTTGAATGTATACAACTTGATGTTACTTGATGTTCAATAAATTTGAAAATGTTAAGCTTGGCATTAGCGTTCTGTTGGGGCGATGGGGCAGGTGGGGCTTGAAAACTCCCCCTTGTCCAAAGTGGGGGATGACAAAAAAAGTTTGAGAACCACTGCTATAGCGGTTAATATGCAGTTTAAGGCCTGTAAATAGAGCATTGTTGGCATTTTTTTTCTTCTTCTGTGATTGTCACACACACACTAGGTGTGGCGAAATTATTCTCTGCGTTTGACCCATCACCCTTGATGACCCGCTGGGAGGTAAGGGGAGCAGTGAGCAGTAGCAGTGGCTGCGCCCGGGAATTATTTTTGGTGATTTAACTTAGGGCTGGGCGATATATCGAATATACTCGATATATCGCGGGTTTGTCTGTGCGATATAGAAAATGACTGTATCGTGATATTCGAGTATACGTCCTCACGCAGTTGCTTTTAGCTGCGGGCATTACACTACAGGCATTTCTCACTCTTTCTTGTCTCTGCTTCTCACAGAGACATAAAACAAGCGCACCTTCTTACATACGTCACATACTGACGCGCGTGCAACGTCATACGCCCTCGCCGAGCAGAGAGGTAGCGACATGGGTAATGTTAGCAGCGGTGCTAACGGAGCGGTGCGAGTGGTAATACGAGAGAAAGAAGGTGAGAATCTGGTAACAAATGGAGGATGAAGAATTAATTCCCAAGAAAAACAGCACAGGGTCCATCATCTGGCGGTGGTTTGGCTTCAAGTGGGAAGATGTTTCACAAGTATGCGGCAAAAGCAATGCTACAAAAAGTAGCAGCACTACTAATTTGTAGCTTAATTTGAAAAGTCACCCGCTAGAGAATGAAGAGTGCTTGAAACTCCGCATGTCAACATCTCCGGCCGGTGCCACACCCAACAAAATGCCCAAGCAACAATTTCCACATCAACACCGTATGAAAAAAATAGTCAACAACAGAAGGAGATAACGTCCGCAGTAACCTACCACATAGCGAAGGACATACACTATTTGATTTCCTATTATGCAGTTCATTTTTATTTGACAGTTATTGAAATATCTTGTGTGACATCATGCACAAAAGTGCACTTTATATGTTTTAAACTATTGTAGTGGCGTTCTGTACAAAAAGTGCACTTTAATTTAGTGTTGTTTTGATATGTCATCTAAGTGACATCATGCACAAAAGTGCACTAATAGCTTGTTTTAAAATGTGTCTGACAATCTTGCACTTTCTGTTTTGGAATTGACATGAATGTTTGTGCCACTGCTTGATAAATGTTTAATAAATACAGTTTTGGTAAATTGACTTAGTTGTTATTTCCCTCTCTGCATAAAAGTTTAAAATGAGCATATATCAATGCAGTATGAACAATAATGTTTTAATGTAGACACAGAATCATCATAGTGCTGTGATTATATGCATCAAGTGTTAATTCAAGACTAAGGCAAAATATCGAGATATATATCGTGTATCGTGACATGGCCTAAAAATATCGAGATATTAATAAAAGGCCATATCGCCCAGCCCTAATTTAACCCCCTATTACAACCGTTGATGCTGAGTGCCAAGCAGGGAGGTAATGGGTCCCATTTTTACAGTCTTTGGTATGACTCGGCCGGGGTTTGAACTAACAACCTACCGATCTCTAACCAAGAGTGCTTTATAGGGGAAATAGTGGAATCGCCATTACCTGCATTGATTATTGCCTCTTGTTAGTAGTTTATTGAGATTTAGAGCACACAGACAAAGGAAAACTATCTGTGTTCTGGTCTCACATAAAGATTGTGAATGATGGGTAAGGTCATTTTTCCTCGTCACTTTTGTTGACATTAAATGTGCCATTTCTATGAAAAATATTCTGTTTATGTTGACGTGTTGTAATATTGTTAATTTCATCATTGTTGTCACTAAGCAGCAACATAACTACTAAGTAATAACACAACAATACAACATACACTCGCTTGCTTCCTGTCCAAAATAAAAGCATGCAGTACTAACCTGGATTCATTTAGACCAGGGGTCGGCAACCCAAAATGTTGAAAGAGCCATTTTGGACCAAAAAATAAATAAAAAAAATTCTGTCTGGAGCCGCAAAAAATGTAAAGCCTTATATTAGTGTTATAATGAAGGCAACACATGATGTAAGTGTCTATATTAGCTATATTAGCCTACTATAAAAGGCTGACGCAAATCTTCATTGACAGAAATGTTTAATTAAAATTTTTATTCTACACATTTTTGCAACATTGGAAATCATTAGTAAAATGGAGGCTTCTCAGAGGGTGCGATAACTTCTGGAAATTACTGTCTCAGAATGGCCAAAGGTATATATGTGTGTCCAAGTTAAAGGAAACGGCATGTTGTCTTCTTCTAATGGATTTAATACAATCTTTGCAAGCTGGGTAACGTTTGCTGTGGTCTGGAACAACATGGCACACTAACAACTATGAGAAATGCAACCAATATTACATAAAGATAATGTGTAATGAGACATGCAAATATAAATTATATACACAGAGGACATAAGTAAAGGAAATTAAATTAGCTCAAATATACCAGTACCTACAAACAAGGCATAATGATGCAATATGTACATACAACTAGCCTAATTATCATGTGAGCATCGATTAGCTTGTAGTCATGGATTGACCAAATATGCCTGATAAGCACTCCAGCAAATCAATAACATCAACAAAGCTCACCTTTGTGCATTCACGCACAGCATAAAACATTTGGTGGACAAAATGAGACAAAGAAAGAGTGGTATAAAACACGTCTTTCTGTGGCAGCATCGGAGAAAGTTGTACATGTAAACAAACTACGATGAGTTCAATGATTGCTGAAATTAGTAGGACAAAACGGTGCTTGCTAAATACTCCCATCAATGAAGCATGTTTAATTTAAACAGTGGGATTTCTAACAATTAGGAAGGTTTGTGGCATGTTTTTTCTCCTACAGAAAACATATTTAAACAAAAAATATATTGTTTTCCATTTTCACACAACTCTGTAAGAGGTCCAGAGAGCCACAAGGGCGGCACTAAAGAGCCACGGATTGCTGATTCCCAATTTAGACCAGCAGAAGAAAGATGTACCAATGTTTCATTTTCATTGTGGTCAAAACATGCAAGCAAATTAGTACAGCAGCTCTGTTAGCTAAGAATATACAATATCATTAATGAAATAAAAATATGCACATATGGAGGAGAAACCATGTCAACAACATCGGTGGTATAGGCACGAACATCCTTTACATCACCATCCATTCTCCTTATCATGTCTGTGGCTAAAGTCACAAGTACATTTACAAGACATTGTGAGTTTTGGTTTCAGTTGTCGACAACCGCTTGCGTCGACATGAGTCAGCCAGTCAGAGGCAACGACGAAGTGGGATTAATTAATTTTTTTCAAGCTACTCCAGTTGCTCGCTGTCAGGTGGAAAGTAATATGTTCGTGTGTTTGTGCACACACAGATACTGCTTTGGGAAATGGACAACAGCAAGCTGAGGGCGTGCAAAAGCCTGGTAAGAAAGATTTCACACTTTCCTCCGACACTCGTCAGACTGTTGGTGTCGCTCTGTTATCTGCATTCACTTTTGATAGATGTACACTATTTTTTTGTTCCTTTTGTTGTGTGTTTGTGTGTGAATACAAGCAGGAGGGTCAACATGCAACAAAAAACATCTGCTCAGCTGAAATTAAATACAAGGGTTGTTCAAATAAGATGGGACTTATTCAACCACAAAATCAATGATATATATCGACATATAAAATATTACAATATTGAAAAGAAGAACAAGTCAGACCTGGCTGCAGAAAAATATTTAAGGGGAAGCATTAAATATTTTCAAATGCTTGTCAAAGCTGCAATGCTTGGGCTTTGTCTGTCCACAACGGACTACTACATGTAAGACAAACAACTTTATATTCATGGTTATTGTAAATATGAGTTCAAACCCCGGGCCAAGTCATACCAAAGACTATAAAAATGGGACCCATTACCTCCCTGCTTGGCACTCAGCATCAAGGGTTGGAATTGGAGGTTAAATCACCAAAAATGATTCCCGGGCGCGGCCACCGCTGCTGCCCACTGCTCCCCTCACCTCCCAGGGGTTGAACAAGGGGATGGGTCAAATGCAGAGGACACATTTTACCACACCTAGTGTGTGCGTGACAATCATTGATACTTTAACTTTACTTTTATATGTATTTGCCGTGTGCTCCTGGACTACGGTCCAGGGAGCAAAACAGCTAGAAAACTGTAACAACTACATTATTACTTGTCACTCTTTATAACTCTTTGTGCAGAACTGACCGCTCATTATTTAAATGTTTACCTAAGTTTGAAGCAAAGGTGCTAATACTCATCGCCACGTTTGGCGAGGCGTGTTTTAAAGCAACACTTGCAGCGCGGCGCCTCTTTGTTTAAAGCGTCACCTTTATCGTTAGTTTTAAAGCCCAAATACCTCAATATTGCGCTTATCACCCTCTTTATTAACCAGTAGAATTGCTGTTTTTTGCCATTCTTCCTCTCCATGATTCATTGCTTGTATGCACTTTGTGTGTGCGTTTTGACACACTCAACATCATGCGCCTGGGCTCTGTAGTCACCACACCGATAGCAGCAAAGAATAGATTTGACTTACAGTTGTGTCGATCTCACGATCGATGATGACTCGCCCGCTGATGGCATCATAGCAATAAAAATGAAAAGTTTCCTCTTCACTGTCTCCCAGGTGTAAACATCTTTAGATGTGGAACATGTTAAATCCACTCATTTTGGTTTTGGTGGTGACTTCTTTATCTCGCAAGGAGAAGCATCCGATTGGCTCTCGTTCATAACTAACCCCCACCCCAAAGAGCTGTGATTGGACATATTCCGACCTTGTCCCATCCATCGACAAGACAAAACTAAATATGATTGGATTTTGTTTATGTCAACTTTTTTGTCTCGTATTTATACCTTAACATGTCAGTTAATTGTGTTATCGTCTTAGTCAACGTGCCTTTGTTTTGATCACTTGTCATTCTTTTTTTTTACCTGCTCCGATGTAAAAAAATTAAGAAAACAAATAAACAGCTTTGAGCCCAGGGCGGACACGGCTTACTCACGCCCATGAGGCCAGGACTGGTTACAGTCAACATAATAAGTCACTTAACAGCCTGACAACAACACCAAAGCTGTTTGCTGTTAAGAGGAAGATGTGCTTTTAAATGTAAAATCAAATGTGGTAACATTATAATATAGGGGTGTAACGGTACGTGTATTTGTATTGAACCGTTTCGGTACGGGGGTTTCGGTTCGGTTCGGGGGTGTACCGAACGAGTTTCCACACGAACATATTAAGCTAAGCTAAAGTCTTAACAAGCTGCTCCGCTTCCTTCTGCCTGTCTCTGTCAGTACACAGCACCCAACATTGTCCCACCCACACAACCATCTGATTGGTTACATACAGAGCGGTAACAGCCAATCAGCAGTGCGTATTCAGAGCGCATGTAGTCAGTGCTTAGCGTTTAGCAGGTAAACATCAGGCTGCGGACTCTCCCCAAATTATAATAAACACCTCCCAGTCAACTACTATGAGCCCGTTGACCTTCTAGAAATATAAACTGCAGCTCAGCTCGCTCGCAGTCCTGGCTTGAGGTGAAGGCTAATTCGCTTTTAGCGTAACGTTAGCTCATTTTGCGATGTGTGCGAGTGTGTGTGTGTGTGTGTGTGTGTGTGTGTGTGTGTGTGTGTGTGTGTGTGTGTGTGTGTGTGTGTGTGTGTGTGTGTGTGTGTGTGTGTGTGTGTGTGTGTGTGTGTGTGTGTGTGTGTGTGTGTGTGTGTGTGTGTTACGGACAGCAAAGCCCTGTCTGTCTGTTATTTCACTTTACCTTTTTCTGTGTTGATTGAGCTGTGTGGAAGCAGCAAAAAAGGACTTTATGTTAAATGAAGAGTTTCTGTCTCTAATACTTGATATAATAATGTAACTGCATCATTAAGCCTACATGAACTCCATGGTGTTCAGGGATGAATAATCTCCCCTATTGCCCTATTGCTATTGTACTATTTTTTTCAGCTATAGTTACATTAATCATTAGTAATGGAGACGCCTAGTTTTGAATGGCAGGGTCCCTGCTATCACATGTTAAAAAGATATAACATTTACATAAAAAAAATCAACTACAGGCTTCCAAAATGCTGTAATAAATTAAGCATGATGAGTTGACTTGAAACTGTTTAATGTTGCACTTTTTATATGTAGAAGAAAAGTTTTGTCATTTTATTTAATCTGAGCAACAACTTGAGGCAGTTTAATGTTGATTAACGTGGGCAGAATTATTATAGTGTTCCCAATGTTAAAAGGATAAAGCAATTGTTTACAAATTTGGTAAATAAATAACCAAAAAATATATATTTCGTTGTTTTGTTACTGTGCCGAAAATTAACCGAACTGAGGTATGTACCGAACCGAAATTGTTGTGTACCGTTACACCCTTAATATAATAATAATAATATGATATGATTTGGTTTATGTGAGGGGTGTCCAAAGCGCTGCCCACAGCTAGTTTTTGATTGGCCCACGGCAGATTCCTAAAGGTGCACTGCACTTTTTTTGGAATTTTGCCTATCGTTCACAATCATTATGAGAGGCAAGAACACAGGTGCCTTTTTTTTATTTTTCTCTTCAGGATTTTAAAGTTGATAAAAAACCTTTGTATTATGATGTAAGGTGTAAATCTTAATTAATTATTTTACAGTTCCCTTTTATGCATTTTAAAATGTATGTCTTAACTTATTACTTCTCTGAAACTGCTCTGTGACATGTGCTGCTGACCTCTTGGCTAGGTCACCCTTATGTAAGAGATCTTGAACTCAATGGGTTTCTTATCTGGTTAAATAAAGGTTGTAATTACAAAAGCACTTGGGGAGCGCATACTTCCATCAGGCCTGATCTCCCATAAAAAGATAATTTAAAAAAAATCCTGAATCCAGACAGTGACCAGATCAGCCCCAAAATGTAATAATCACTGGTTTTCTTGCTGCATATCTACATCCTATTTCTGACATTTCCTTAAAGTTTCATCAAAATCTGCCCATAACTTTTTTAGTTTTGTTGAGAACTAACAAACCCCAATGCATGTAGGGATGAATTTAATTGTAATGTTTGTGAGTGTTTGTTTTATTCGTTAGTCGCTTCCAAACTTTGCTGTTTAAAGATGGGTCGTCTATAGGGATGTAACGGTATGAACATTTTGTGTCAGTTGTTGTGACCAAAATTATCACGGTTATCATTATTATCGTGGTATTTTTATAACATTCTCAAAATTTTCAAAAAGTACTTCTACTGAAATATTTTCACCAAGTTACATTTTTTAAATAAACAACACATTCTTAAGTATTTATTTTGCAGAAGAAACATTAACGTAGATCAGAACGCTGTTTCATGTACCTCAAGTAGAATTTTAATGTGCACATGAAAGCAACACAAGCATTATAAACAAAGTAATATGGCAGAAACAAAATAATAACATACAGTAAGTAATTAAAAATAAATGTGGAAATTGTGCAAGATGGCACCATATGGACAAAAGAGGTAAACAAATGAATGTAAGAATTGAGTAATATGGCGCCTGATGGCCGTAAGACATGCTGTAACTGCACTTTTTGTCCATGTAGATACAAATAGTGTTCACATAGGAGAGTTTTACACATGTCAGAAAACACCTCAACTATTTGAAACTTTGGCAATGAAATATGACAGGGATGCAGTGATGTCTTTTGCCATTTTTGCCAAAGGAGCATAAGCAGCCTGCCTCTGGAAGGCATCAGGTATTGTATGTGTGATGTTGGAAGATGATGCAGTTGTGGCATTGAACGTGCCCGCTGCACGCCCGCTCTGCAAATAAGGGAAAAGCAAATGCATTATAATTTTATTCGGTGCTGATTATTATTATAATCATGTGACTGACTCACACAAATACCTTAATGTTACTCCTGTAAAAACAAAATATGTTGCAGTGTTTCTGCTAGGATTCGTTTTTAACACTAACATTAAGTAGCAGCGGTCATTCACAGCACAAAACACGCATAAACAGAAGTACATTTTGCTCTGTTACAGTGAATATGCGTCATGTGCACAGTGCACACACTAGTCGCTCTCAACGATAGCACCCATTAACATCTATTTTTACAGAAGTAACTTAATTAAGTGCAACTATAAGAACATTTGACAGACAAACCATGACATTTTAATTTTAAATTACTTTTCATCATGCATTCAGCTACAAGTTGACTTACATTGCACTTGTATAGTTGTGGATGATGGACCCGGAGTTGGCTTATCATCTTTTAAGTGTTGCCCCCCTTCGAAGATACTTTTTTCCTGCATTTTCTGCAGATGGGCTGACTATCTTCAATTATTTTATCCTCAGCATCCTTTATGGATCTAAAAAAAAATGCATCCAGACCTCCGATTTTTTTGTTTAATAGGAGGGAACATTTCTGTAGCGAGGTCTGTGTGGTTGCTTTCCGCCATGTTTTCTCAAGCCAAACATTGCAAACGATGGTAGTGTGCATGCACCATCTTCGGAGGCGCTGTTGCTGCAGAGTTTCCAGGAAATGAGCAGTGTCGCCTCAAATGCATTAATAACTGACAGTTGTCCGATAATTCAAAATTTAAACAGTATTACTAACGGTCTAGAATTTTACCGCAGTTTATCACTGTACCGTTTATCGTTACATCCCTAGTCGTCTATCTACTCATTCATATCTATTGTTGACAGATGTGTTACCGCACTGTGTGGATAATATTGTCCTTCCTGATTCATTAATCTTCAAATGTTCTCTTCTTAGCTGGTTACTCTCTCCTGTAGCGCGGTTGAAGTGTACAAAGCGTTTTTTTTTGTTTCACTACTTCACATTCAAGCTAGCCGACGTTTGATGATCACACTCCTCGAAATAGAATCTTTGACAATGTATAAGACATCTGTCCGATACCAGCACAAAAAAAACAAGTATCTGCTTGCTTTTAAACTTAGTAGTACTTGTGCAAAGCTGGACCGCCAGTTAACAACTAAATGTCCTCCAATAAACACACAAGGTTGGTCGTTTATTTTATTTTTTTAAGTAATTTACTAAAGGTAATCATGGTGGCTATACGTTACAAGGGGCTAGCAGCTACTCAACAGCTAAGCACACAATAGCACACAAGCGAGACATACGGAGTAAGTCAATCAATGTTTATCAATCAATGTTTATTTATAAAGCCCTAAATCACAAGTGTCTCAAAGGGCTGTACAAGCCACAACAACATCCTCGGTACAGAGCCCACATACGGGCAAGGAAAACTCACCCCAGTGGGACGTCAATGTGAATGACTATGAGAAACCTTGGAGAGGACCCCCCCCCCCCCTCTAGGGGAGACCGAAAGCAATGGATGTCGAGTGGGTCTGACATAATATTGTGAAAGTCCAACACATCAGCGAAAGTCCAGTCCATGGTGGGGCCAGCAGGAACCATCCCGAGCGGAGACGGGTCAGCAGCGTAGAGATGTCCCCATCCGATGAACAGGCTAGCGGTCCACCCCGGGTTTGGAGCAGAGTAGAAAAGAAAAGAAAAGAAACGGCAGATCAACTGGTCTAAAAAGGGAGTCTATTTAAAGGCTAGAGCAGGGGTCACCAACGTGGTGCCCGCGGGCACCAGGTAGCCCGTAAGGACCAGATGAGTAGCCCGCTGGCCTGTTCTAAAAATAGCTCAAATAGCAGCACTTACCAGTGAGCTGCCTCTATTTTTTTAATTTTATTTATTTAATAGCAAGCTGGTCTCGCTTTGCCCGACATTTTTAATTCTAAGAGAGACACAACTCAAATAGAATTTGAAAATCCAAGACAATATTTTAAAGACTTGGTCTTCACTTGTTTAAATAAATTCATTAATTTTTTTACTTTGCTTCTTATAACTTTCAGAAAGACAATTTTAGAGAAAAAATACAACCTTAAAAATGATTTTAGGATTTTGAAACACATATACCTTTTTACCTTTTAAATTCCTTCCTCTTCTTTCCTGACAATTTAAATCAATGTTCAAGTAAATTTATTTTTTTTATTGTAAAGAATGATAAATACATTTTAATTTAATTCTTCATTTTAGCTTCTGTTTTTTCGACGAAGAATATTTGTGAAGTATTTCTTCAAACTTATTATGATTAAAATTCAAAAAAATTATTCTGGCCAATCTAGAAAATCTGTAGAATCAAATTTAAATCTTTTTTCAAAGTCTTTTGAATTTATTTTAAAATTTTTGTTCTGGAAAATCTAGAAGAAATAATGATTTGTCTTTGTTACAAATATAGCTTGGTCCAATTTGTTATATATTCTAACAAAGTGCAGATTGGATTTTAACCTATTTAAAACACGTCATCAAAATTCTAAAATTAATCTTAATCAGGAAAAATTACTAATGATGTTCCATAAATTATTTTTTAATTCTTTCAAAAAGATTCGAATTAGCTAGTTTTTCTCTTCTTTTTTTCAGTTGAATTTTGAATTTTAAAGAGTCGAAATTGAAGATAAACTATGTTTCAAAATTTAAATGTCATTTTTTTCTGTTTTTTCCTCTTTTAAACCGTTCAATTAAGTGTAAATATCATTAATTATTAATAATAACATAGAGTTAAAGGTAAATTGAGCATATTGGCTATTTCTGGCAATTTATTTAAGTGTGTATCAAACTGGTAGCCATTCGCATTAATCAGTACCCAAAAAGTAGCTCTTGGTTTCAAAAAGGTTGGTGACCCCTGGGCTATAGTATACAAATGAGTTTTAAGATGAGACTTAAATGCTTCTACTGAGGTAGCATCTCTAACTTTTACCAGGAGGGCATTCCATAGTATTGGAGCCCGAATAGAAAACGCTCTATAGCCCGCAGACTTTTTTTGGGCTCTGGGAATCACTAATAAGCCGGAGTTCTTTGAACGCAGATTTCTTGCCGGGACATATGGTACAGTACAATCGGCAAGATAGGCAGGAGCTTGACCGTGTAGTATTTTATACGTAAGTAATAAAACCTTAAAGTCGCATCTTAGGTGCACAGGAAGCCAGTGCAAGTGGGCCAGTATAGGCGTAATATGATCAAACTTTCTTGTTTTTGTCAAAAGTCTAGCAGCCGCATTTTGTACCATCTGTAATCTTTTAATGCTAGACATAGGGAGGCCCGAAAATAAAACGTTACAGTAATCGAGACGAGATGTAACAAACGCATGGATAATGATCTCAGCATCGCTTGTGGACAAAATGGAACGAATTTTAGCGATATTACGGAGATGAAAGAAGGCCATTTTAGTAACACTCTTAATGTGTGACTCAAACGAGAGAAAGTGGCCTTTATTGAACAATATTGCAGTCTACAACAGCACATTTGTCAATTTAAATGTTTATAATATAATACATATATGATATAAATACAAATAATATAATTATAGGTGCATATTATTATAAAGTCTACAAAGCAGAAGTGTATCAGAATGTATGCAGTAACAAACGTGACAGCATCATTCCACTTGCTGTCACAAGCTTTATTTAAAGAATTATTGTAGTGGTGAGGTATTGCCATAAACAATTACCACTCCACTTCTACTTAAAGACAGCTTAACGCCATTCCAATCAATCAATGTTTATTTATATAGCCCTAAATCACAAGTGTCTCAAAGGGCTGACAATAAATATATCTGCCATTGTTCTCGGTTTGACTAATTTCATTTGCTCAAAACTTTTCTAACATTCCACACTGCAAAATGATAACAGTATGTACAATTTTCAGTTGATATCGGATCCATAACGGTATCGACCAATGATCAAGGCTTCAATATTGGTATTGTATCTGAAGTGGAAAAAAGTTATCAGAAAACCCCCTCCTTTTTATAGTGTCTTTGTTTTTACTTTAATAAGTCCTGCTACTATATTTGTGAGAAGGGAACGCTTGGGAAAAGCAATATTCACATTGTTTAAAAAAAACAAAAAAAACAAAAATTTGCAATGATTAAAGGTAACACTGCTCTCATCGTAAAAATCAATCTTACACTATTTTAATCAACGGATAACGGTCCAATGAGACCAAGTACAAATCCCTCATAATCGTTGTTGGGTACTTTAGTTGTTACAGTGCGAATAAAGAGTTATTAGTGTCACATTATGTGAAACATAATTAGTAGTTGAGTGACGATGGTGCTACAGAGGAGAGTATAAAAGAGTTTTGTCTTCTCTTCCACTTTTCTAACACTTTATTTTACAAAGCACTGACTGTACAATAGTCTAATTATTGATTGTGATTACTACTTTTGGTCTTTTATTTGGATCTTTGGGCAGGACAAAGCCAAAAATAATAATAATTAATGCATGTTTATAATGACATACACAGCAATTGTAATAAGACATTATACAGTTTTACCAGTTTTTATGTTCACAATGCGTTAAAGTCCACTAATTTGCCAAAGTGTTGGTCCAACGTGACTCATTACCGACATCAATATAAATAGCCAAGCTCTTTTGCCGTAGTATTGTCACCATATTTACATGGGCTGCCCAATAAAGCATAAACAAAACAATCTGATACAGTGTTGAGCTGAGCTGATAGTGAGAATAGTTGACTAACCTCCTTGCTGAAATATTCACAAACTGGTTTTAGTGCATGAGGCTGCTTGTTGCCTAACTTAAGAGTTTGGTGTTTTTAGCATGTAAATAATTAATCTGCATGTTGTCTCCTGATGCTTTTTAATGATGAAACAGTAGCGTCATGGTAACAGAGCTCAAGTCTGCATGTGCTGAAAGTCATCATCTCTGTCATAATACTGATACATGAATATTTCATCTCATTATATCACTGATACCTGAATATATAATTTATATTATAATACTTATACATAAATATATATTTTCTACTAAAATGGTCATATAAAACCTAAAACCAGTGTAGTTGGCACGTTGTTTAAATCGTAAATAAAAACAGAATACAATGATTTGCAAATCCTTTTCAACTTATATTCAATTGAATAAACTGCAAAGACAAGATAATTAATGTTCGAACTGAGAAACGTAATTTTTTTTTGCAAATCATTAACTTAGAATTTAATGGCAGCAACACATTGCAAAAAAGTCGGCATAGCGGCATTTTTACCACTGTGTTACATGGCCTTTCCTTTTAACAACACTCAGTAAATGTTTGGGACCTGAGGAGACCAATTTTTTAAGCTTTTCAGGTGGAATTCTTTCCCATTTTTGCTTGATGTACAGCATAAGTTGTTCAGCAGTCCAGGGTCTCTGTTGTGGTATTTTACGCTTCATATTGTGCCACACATTTTCAATGGGAGACAGGTCTGGATTACAGGCAGGCCAGTCTAGTACCTGCACTCTTTTGCTATGAAGCCTTGCTCTTGTAACACGTGGCATGGCATTGTCTTGCTGAAATAAGCAGGGGCGTCCATGATAACATTGCTTGGATGACAATATAAACCTGTACGTACCTTTCAGCATTAATGGGGCCTTCACAGATGTGTAAGTTATTGCCACTTGTGCCAGCTTTTTTGAAACATGTTGCAGGCATCAAATTCCAAATGAGCTAATATTAGCAAAAAATAACGTTTTCCAGTTCGAACGTTAAGTATTTTGTCTTTGCAGTGTATTCAATTGAATGTAGGTTGAAAAGGATTTGCAAATCATTGTATTTTGTTTTTATTTACGATTTACACAACATGCCAACTTCACTGGTTTTGGGGTTTGTACATACAAGATACAAGATGCGTTATTTGTCATTGCACTTAAAAAGTACGAGATTTGTATACAGTCAACGGGTCCTAGAAACAGAAATGCAGTTTGGACAGCGGGTAGACAGGACAGAACGCTGATAGGTTGCCACATGAGCGGCACCTTGTAAAAGATGGGAAAAAGAAAAACCAGGAGGGAGGGGAAAAAGTTACTCCCAAACTGTTGGAAACGAAAAAACCTTAGCCTATATTAATATATCAGCTCTATTATATTACTAGTACATGAATACGCCATCTATTAAATATCCTTTATCATAATAGTGATACATGATTTTATGAATTATCTTAATAGTGATACATGATTATAGAATGTTATAATATTGAGACATGAATGTATAATTGTTATGATAATATCGATGACTATATAGTCTCTAGTATAATACTGAAACATGAGTATATGATATCTATGCTAATACTAATATATGAATATCTAATATCATGTTACTGATACATTAATATATCATATGTATTATAATTCTGAGACATTAATATATATGTTCTTACATAATACAGATACATTAATACATCATAATTATTATAATAGTGATATACATGGTAAATGGGTTATACTTGTATCACGCTTTTCTACCTTCAAGGCACTCAAAGCGCTTTGACACTATTTCCACCCTCACACACACATTCACACACTGATGGTGGGAGCTGCCATGCAAGGCACTAACCACGACCCATCAGGAGCAAGGGTGAAGTGTCTTGCTCAAGGACACAACGGACGTGACTATGTTGGTAGAAGCTGGGGATTGAACCGGGAACTCTCAGGTTGCTGGCACGGCCACTCTGCCAACCGCGCCACGCCGTCTTCATCTATTATAATACTCATAAATGAATATATCACCTTAATACTACTGATACATGAATATAGCATCTTTATTTTAATGCTGATACATAACTATATAATGTATGAGAATGCTGATACATGAATATATCATCGATTGTAATACATGTACATGAATATAGCTAATCTCTATTAAAATACTGATAAGTGAATATATAATCTATTAAAATACTGATACACAAATATATAATCTATTAAAATACTGATACATGAATATATCATCTTTATGGTAATACTGATACATGAATATATCATCTCAATGGTAACACTGATACATGATTACATTATCTATTATAATACTGTTATAAACTATATAATATATATTATTATATATTATTATTATTATTATTACTGATACATGGATACATAATCTCTATTGTAATACTGATACATGATTATATTATCTCATATAATACTGATACATGAATATATTATCTCTTATAATACTGATACATAACTATATAATCTCTTTTATAAGACTGAAAAAAAAGACTGATACATGGATATGCTGTATATATTACAATACTGATACATGAATATTTAATCTATACTATAATACTAATACATGGGTATGTCATATCTTATAATACTGATACATTGATGTATTATCTCATTATAATACTGATACATAACTATACAATCTATCTTATAATATGGATACATGGATATGTTGTATATGTTATAATGCTGATACATGAATATATCATATCTATTTTAAT
>NC_084745.1:40911578-40956578 GCF_033978785.1 Entelurus aequoreus
TCGTCAATGAGCTTCTTCTTTTTCTCTATTTTCTTGTTATGGGACATTCATCTTCCGCTGTTGCCATTTCTAATATAAAGTAGTGTAAAGTTCTTACTTATATCTGTCAGTAAACTCGCCATGAAAGCGCTAAAACATACCGGTGTAGTGAGTTTACATTATTCACCCAAGGAACTTTAGTTATTAGAGAGTTCCGGTCGGCCTTTTTTTCACAGGACACATTTCCTTGTTGTTTCGGGATGAGGAGATGCTGCTCCGTTATTGATTTAAGTAAAGTCTGAATGTCATTAAAACAGTTAGCTCCATCTTTTGACACTTCTTCCACTCCTGTCCTTGCACGCTACACCGCTACAACAAAGATGACGGGGAGAAGACGCTACCGAAGGTGAGCCACGCAGATAAGACTGTCAGAAAGCGGCTTGAAGATGATCTGTAAAACATAATCTATGCAACATTTTGACCAAAGAACCACCATTACATGTTATGTACACCACAAGGAAGTGTTTTACATTTAGAAAAAAATACATAATAATATGACTCCTTTAATGCGCCTTATAATCCAGTGCGCCTTAAATATGACAAAAGATCGAAATAGACTATTTATCGGCAGTGCGCCTTATAATCCGGTGCCCCCTATGGTCCGGAAAATATGGTATTCCTCTTTGCAGCATCTCTCAAGCTCTGTCAGATTAGATGTGAAGTGTTGGTTTTCATCCAGGATGTCTCTGTACATTGCTGCGTTCTTCTTCGTCTAGTCATGGCAGTGACTAAAAACCCGATGGTCACTCTGTCAGAAGGGCAGGCTCGCTCATCACCAGGCCAATACCATCCCTCCAGTGAAGCATGGTGGTGGCAGCATCATAACATGGGGATGTTTTTCAGCGACATGAACTGAGAGGCTAGTCAGGATAGAGGGACAAATGAATACAGCAATGTACAGCGACATCCTGGATGAAAACCAAAGCTTCCCATCCAACCTGATGGAATTTAAGAGGTGCTGGAAAAAAGGAATGTGCATAACTGCCCAAAGATAGGTGTGGCATAATTTTAAAAAAGGCTTCAGTCAGTAATTGTTGCCAAAGGTGCACCAACATAGGATTGAGCAAATGTTGTGAATACTTACATGTACAGTCGTGGTCAAAAGTTTACATACACTTGTAAAGAACATAATGTCATGGCTGTCTTGGGTTTCCAATAATTTCTACAACTCTTATTTTTTTGTGATAGAGTGATTGGAGCACATACTTGTTGGTCACTAAAAACATTCATGAAGTTTGGTTCTTTTATGAATTTATTATGGGTCTACTGAAAATGTGACCAATCTGCTGGGTCAAAAGTATACATACAGCAATGTTAATATTTGGTTACATGTCCCTTGGCAAGTTGCACTGCAATACGGTGCCTTAGCTAGCCATCCACAAGCTTCTGGTTGAATTTTTGACCACTCCTCTTGACAAAATTGGTGCAGTTCAGCTAAATTTGTTGGTTTTCTGACATGGACTTGTTTCTTCAGCATTGTCCACACGTTTAAGTCAGGACTTTGGGAAGGCCATTCTAAAACCTTAATTCTAGCCTGATTTAGCCATTCCTTTAACACTTTTGACGTGTGATTGGGGTCATTGTCCTGTTGGAACAACCAACTGCGCCCAAGACCCAACCTCTGGGCTGATGATTTAAGGTTGTCCTGAAGAATTTGGAGGTAATCCTCCTTTTTCATTGTCCCATTTACTCTCTGTAAAGCACCAGTTCCATTGGCAGCAAAACAGGCCCAAAGCGTAATACTACCACCACCATGCTTGACGGTAGGTGTGGTGTTCCTGTAATTAAAGGCCTCACCTTTTCTCCTCCAAACATATTGCTGGGTATTGTGGCCAAACAGCAACATTTTTGTTTCATCTGACATCACATGGATAAAGATAAGACCTTCTGGAGAAAAGTTCTGAACCAAACTTCATGAATGTTTTTTGTGACCAACAAGTATGTGCTCCAATCACTCTATCACAAAAAATAAGAGTTGTAGAAATTACTGGGAACTCAACGCACCCATGACATTATGTGCTTTACAAGTGTATGTAAACTTTTGACCACGACTGTACATGTGATGTTTTTAGTGTTGTATTTTTAATACATTTGCAAAATAATAAAAAAAACAAAAAACTATTCACCTTTCACATTATGGAGTGTTGTCAGTATAATTTTGAGGACACAAATGAATTTATTCCATTTTGGAATAAGGCTGTGACATAACAAAATGTGAATAAAGGGAAGCGCTGTGAATACTTTCTGGATGCACTGTGTTCATAGAGAAAGTTTAATCGTCAAGTTATGGGGGAAAAAACGTACAGCCAGGCCGAGACTTCTTATGACGTAAATTTCTCGCTGATTAATAATACAAAATAACTCAACCTGACAATTTTTTTGTGTTTTGAACCACATAAGGGCTTCCAGATTTAGCCAAATGAGAACCACAAGGAAGATAGTACGTGCATAATAATTTGAATAGAATATGCTATAGAGAGGGTCGGTTATAAACAGCATAGGTATAGATAATAATATATATATTCTTTTAAAGTATGTGATTGACATTGCCGATTAGTACCTTTTAATGTCAATCACAAACACCAATCCCTGATACTTTTTTTTTTTTTTTTGTCCCCCGGCTGACAACTATTTATGTGTCTCCATACACAGTGTTGAGCCGCTTTCCTAAGTTAATGATCATCACCTCCATGATGACAAATAAACCATTTTTTGTAGTTTTTAAGTATTTTCGAGTACCATTATCACTGGAGGATGAGGCTGAAATTGTTACACACTCAGAGAAAGCAAGTAGCAGGCATGCTAATCGCTAATGTAGCTTGAAACAACAGTAAGAAATAAGTGCAGATGGAAGCATGCTACAGCAGAAAGTAAGCAGTTAACAAGAAATTAACAAATAGATTAATAAGAGTTAGAGAGAGGATAATATTAAATGTCTACATATAAGTGGGTGGGATGCATTAATTAGTGGTGTCAATACAGTACCAAGAGTAGTATCAGAAAAAGATCGATACTAGAGTGATGAGATTGATATGTTTTTTTCGCAATTTTTTTGTGGTGTTTGTTAACTCAGGGAATAATTTGGACTTTGAGGGCAAACACCAAATTATTTAAAAGAGTATCAAATGAAATCAAATCAAACTGTGTTTGTATAGCACTTTTCATACACATAAAATGTAGCACAAGGTGATTTATATTTGAAGGTGCTTTCATATTGTTTTTATTTTTAGGCCTTTTTTTTTTTTGACAACATGTGATGTGATGTGAACCATTTTAAAAACAGTGCCTTCTGCCCTCATTACATAATCCCATGCAGTGATGGGCAAGCTACATTGCAAATAAGATAAGCTACACGTTACTTTCTATTAAATGTAGCAAAGCTATCCTTAGAGCAGGGGTCACCAACGCGGTGCCCGCGGGCACCAGGTCGCCCGCAAGGACCAGATGAGTCGCCCGCGGGCCTGTTGTAAAAAAAAAAAAAAAAAAAAAAAATTAAAATTTTTTTTTTTATTTTTTTTTTTTTTTTTATTAAATCTACATAGAAAAAACACAAGATACATTTTCAATCAGTGCATCAACCCAAACAACCTCCCCCATGCACACTCATCCACACCCACTCACACAAAAGGGGTTATTTCTTTCTGCTACCAATATTCTGGTTCCCACAACATAGACAACACACCTGCAAGGGCCACAGTCCCTGAAGCACACATGATTGTATAGGCTGCTGGTCCACTAACATTTTCATTAATTACTATTTTTTATGTAATTATTTTTATATTGTTTTACTTTCTTTTTTATCCAAGAAAATGTTTTTTATTTATTTATCTTATTTTATTTTATTTTTAAAAAAAGGGCCTTATCTTCAACAGACCAGGTTGTCAATGAAATTAGATTTGTTTAAAGGGTTTTTTTAAACCAGGCCCAGTCCAGATAATGTCCAAGTCGGACTCAGCAACACACACCTTCATTCATGTACACAGAAAAAAATTAGGGAACACAACAGATTGCATATACTTTATAAACAAAATTAAATTTTCAAAATAAGCATTTATGTACAGTCCAGATTATGTCCAGGTCACTCAAATTAGGGAACACAACAACAGATATCATATAATCTATAAACATAATTATACTTTCAAAATAAGCCTTTGAGGACTTCTCATCTTTTTTTTAATGTTTTTTGGCATCATTATCGTTTTCAACCATGTAACTTTCTAAAGTTAGAAAATACTGAATAAATGTTTTAGAGAAAGTAATACTAAGTGAATATCTGTTTTTGGCCTTAAAAATAAACATTTTACCGAGTACTATAATTAAATTGACTAAATAATGATTGTCAATGAACTCTCCTAAAATAACAGAAACCACATTAAGCTTCATAAACAAACCAATCCTTAAACACATTTTTTCAACTTCCACCCAAAACAAAGACACAATATGACAATACCAAAACAAATGCAGGGTGGATTCAGGCTCCTGACAACAAAATCGGCAATCATCTGACTCTGTCATATTCCATAATTTTAACATTTTCCCTGTGGGTAAGAAGTTATAAATAATTTTAATTTGAAAATAAAGATTTTGCACATCGATAGTGGTTTTATAGATTAGTTTGAATATGGCATCCCATGGCAACGGGCAGTCAAAAAAGTCCTCCCATTTTCCATTTGTGTTGTATGAGGCAGCCTTCAAAGATTTCTTTATTAAATAAAAATTATATATTTTTCTATTTACTTTAGTTCCTTTTTGCCAACTAGAATTTCTTATTAGAGGTTTACAAACTAATAATTTAGTAGTTCCATAATTAATTATTTGTTTCCATCTTTTCCCAAATACTCCAGTTAGTTGATAAAATGAAAAGCTTGAGCAAGCATCACCATACATAGCTCTAAATTCATCATACTTCATAATTTTACCATTCTCATTGATAATATCATTGACAAAAATGATTCCTCTTTCAAACATATTTTTCCAAAGGAAAGGCTTTCCATCTATTACAATATTAGAGTTCATCCATATTAACTGCTGCAAAATATCGTCTCTTTTTTCTGGCACATAAAATTGAAAACACCACTATGAGTGGATTGTTTCCTTTATGAACCCCGCCATGTTTCCTAGCAGACTCTCTGGGAGTGGATCACTTGTAAAAAAGGATACAATTTCTTTTGATACAGTACATGTTTTTTGTCCAACAGGACATTTGTGTATTACTCAATGTTTAAATACATCTTTGGAACAATTGATGCTTTTAAAGACAGACACATAGCTTCAAGGTTGAGAAGTTTCAGGCCCCCATATTCATACTCTTTGTACAAAACCTTTCTTTTAATCTTTTCTGGTTTGCCGTTCCAGACAAAATCGAAGACCCTCCGCTCATAAATCTTAAAAAAGTTTTGTGATGGAGCTGGTAATGACAAAAACAAATAAATAAATTGAGGAATAATTAACGAGTTGGCAATAGACATTTTACCATACAAGGTTAGGGATTTCCCTTTCCATAATTGCATAATTTTGTCCAGCTTTCTTAGTCGATTATCATAATTTACTGAGCCTAAATCTTCCAGATTTTCTGGGACAACAACACCAAGTATGTTAACTGGTCCATCTGTCCACAAAACAGGCACTTTGCATTCCATTCGAAAGGACGTTCCCTTTAGATTTCCGATCCTTAACATTTTACATTCATCATAATTAAGCTTAAGGCCAGATTGCTGTGAAAATATGTCCAAAAGATTAAGAAGGTTCCGCAAACAATGAGGAAAAATCTTATCTTTGTGAATCAGCCTTTTCTGACATGAACTTCATCAAGAACAAACACAGAACACGCCTCACTGATGCACATCTGCAAGACTCACTCAGAGTTGCAGTGTCAAGTTACACACCAGAGTACAACACACTAGTTAACAGCATGCAATGCCAGGCTTCCCACTAACTGACAAAGAAACAGATAACAGATTTGGTGTCCAGTTCAAAGTGTGACATGATTTAAAAATTTGAGAGTTTACTTTTGTATTTTACATGAGTTATTATTTGTACAAACATGGTGCAAAGTAATTCATGATTTGTTAAAAAATATTAGTGGCTAGCTAGTTAAAATGGGATATTGTGATTTCACAAGACTGTTTTAGAAGTAATCATTTGAAAATGTTCAATTTGAAAAATGTGCACTTAGAGAAAATATAAAAACAAAGTGTTGCATATTGATATTTATCTGTTTCTATATATATTTATTGTGAGAAATCATTAAGATGATCAGTGTTTCCACAAAGATAAATATCATTAATTATTAATAATAACAGAGTTAAAGGTAAATTGAGCAAATTGGCTACTTCTGGCAATTTATTTAAGTGTGTATCTAACTGGTAGCCCTTCGCATTAATCAGTACCCAAGAAGTAGCCCTTGGTGTCAAAAAGGTTGGTGACCCCTGCCTTAGAGAATTGTAGCAAGCTACATGGCAACAGTAGTTTGCTACATTATGAAAATATATGACTTAACGTACAACTTTTCACCAAACGAAAAAAAAAAGCTCAGTTTGATTGTTTATTATACTGAACAAAAATATAAACGCAATACTTTTGTTTTTGCTCCCGTTTTTCATGAGTGGAACTCAAAGATCTAAAACGTTTACTATATACACAAAAAACCTACTCCTCTCCAATATCCTTCACAAATCTGTGTTAGTAAACATTTCTTCTTTGCCAAGATAATCCATCCCACCTCACGGGTGCGGCATATCAGGATGCTGATTAAAAAGCATGATTGTTGTACAGGTGTGCCTTAGGCTGCCCGTAGTAAAAGGCCACTCTGAAATGTGCAGTTTTGCTTTATTGGGGGTTTAGTGAAGCGGGGGGGAGCAATTAGTATTTGGTGTGACCACCATTTGCCTCATGCAGTGCAACACATCTCCTTCGCATAGAGTTGATCAGGTTGTTGATTGTGGTCTATGGAATGTTGGTCCACTCCTCTCACAGCCATTAGCCTGTGCGAAGTTGCTGAACATTGGCAGGAACTGGAACACACTGTCATATACCCCGATCCACAGCATCCCAAACATGCTCAATGGGTGACATATCCGGTGAGTATGGCCATGCAAGAACTGGGATGTTTTCAGCTTCTAGGAATTGTGTACAGATTCTTGCAACACGGGGCCGTGCATTGTCATGCTGCAACATGAGGTGATGGACTCGGGTGAATGGCACAACAATGGGCCTCAGGATCTCGTCACGGTATCTGCGCATTCAAAATGCCATCAATAAAATGCACTTGCATTCGTTGTCCATAACTTACGCCTGCCCATACCATAACCCCACCCCCACCTTGGGCCACTCGGTTCACAACGTTGACATCAGCAAATTGCTCTCCCACACGCTGAACAGTGAAAACCGGGATTAATCTGTAAAGAGAACACCTCTCCAACGTGCCAGACGCCATGGAATGTGAGTATTTGCCCACTCAAGTCGGTTACAACGACAAACTGCAGTCAGGTCGAGACCTCGATGAGGACGAAGAGCATGGAGATGAGCTTCCCTGAAACGGTTTCTCACAGTTTGTGCAGAAATTCTTTGGTTATGCAAACCAATTGTTGCAGCAGCTGTCCGGATGGTTAGTCTCAGGCGATCATGGAAGTGCACTTGTTGGATGTAGAGGTCCTGGGCGGGTATGGTTACACATGGTCTGTGGTTGTGAGGCCAGTTGGATGTACTGCCAAATTCTCTGAAACGCTTTCGGAGACGGCTTATGGTAGAGAAATGAACCTTCAGTTTACAGGCAACATCTCTGGTGGACATGCCAACTACACACTCCCTCATAACTTGCAACATCTGTAGCATTGTGATGTGTGATAAAACTACAAATTTTCTAGTGGCCTTTTATCGTGGGCAGCCTAAGGTACACCTGTGCAATAATCATGCTGTTAAATCAGCATCATGATATGCCACACCTAGGATAGATTATCTTGGCAAAGAAAAAATGCTCACTAACACAGATTTAGACAGATTTGTAAACAATATTTGAGAGGAGTAGGTTTTATGTGTATATAGTAAAAGTTTTAGATCTTTGACTTCAATTCGTGAAAAATGGGAGCAACAACAAAAGTGTTGTGTTTATATTTTTGTTCCATGTATAATAAACACAAACTAGAGACATGCCCTCTGTCTGAGTCTAAGATTTTAACATTTATTTTAAATTGCGTATATCATGTACAAAATGAGGGAAAACACACAGGAAAACAATAAATAAAAGGCAGTGAAACAATAATAAGGATAAATAAAGACCAAAATATTTACTCTAGTGAAGACTTTTCAGCACAGGATAAATGACTGTTTCAACAGAAAGCACAGTGGCAGAATGACAATAACCTGGCCAAAGGAAACGTTCAAAACATTTGTCTCACAAAAGAGACATTAACAAACTCCATCTTTAAATGAATCAATAAAACTGAACATTTTTAAAGTAAACATATTTTCCTGGCAGTGGAACAGAGTCAAACAAAATGAAATTCCTTCCCAACTCCTTAATATTAAGTTTTTATATAGATATTTAGAGATGTCCGATAATATCGGACTGCTGATATTATCGGCCGACAAATGCTTTAAAATGTTATATCGTAAATTATCGGTATCGGTTTCAAAATTATCGGTATCTGTTTCAAAAGTAAAATGTATGACTTTTTAAAACGCCGCTGTGTACACGGACGTAGGGAGAAGTACAGAGCGTGCCGGCCCAGTCACATAATATCTACGGCTTTTCACACACACCAGTGAATGCATGCATACTTTGTCAACAGCCATACAGGTCACACTGAGGGTGTCCGTATAAACAACTTTAACACTGTTACAAATATGCGCCACACTGTGAACCCACACCAAACAAGAATGACAAACACATTTCGGGAGAACATCCGCACCGTAACACAACAAACACAACAGAACAAATACCCAGAACCCCTTGCAGCACTAACTCTTCCAGGACGCTGCAATGCCTCTGATTGGCCTGACCGTAATAGTTTTGCCCTAACCTTAACCAATCGTGACTCATCATAGTAAGCCAACTTATCATCATGGATTTTCTCAGTATTATGTGTCCCCTGCCCCTGGATTTGCAGTTCAGCCTTATAAGTTACAGCTGCAACCTGCTAGAAAACTAAAGAAGAAGATTTGCAGTTTCTCTCTTTGTTGCTTGTAGCTTGGATGTCAGCTACCTCACTACATGGGTCTAAAAATAGCTGAGCTTCAGGAATCTCTACTGGTTCAAAAAGTAGCAAAGCTACTGGGGATTGTAGTTAAGCTGCGTAGCTTCGCTACTAACCCCAGGCGCAAACAGTCAGCGCCCCCACCCCAAACCTCTGCCCCCCCACTGCACACACCTAATAAAAGTTTTGTTAAAACATATGTACTAGATCAGGGGTGTCAAAGTCAAGGCCTGCGGGCCAGATCCGCCCCGCAAATGAATTATCTATGGCCCCCGGGATGATATTTGATTAGTATTAGAACCGGCCCACAGGCCACAGCCGCCTGCTGCTGTTTTGCACGCACCAATACTCCATCAGTGTTGGTGCTATGAATTTTCAAAATGGGGTCGCAGGGACCCCATTAAGTCATAAAAATGGGGTCCCACGGTAAATGTTTGGGGTCCCACTTTTTTGTAACCATTTTGAAAACAAATTATAAATGTATGCATTATCCTGTTGTATCTCACATTCTATATTGTGTTTTGGAAAAAGTTTGTCATAAACATTACTTAATTCATTAAAAAAAAAAATACAAAAGAAAACACATTTTTATGCATATGTTATAAACATTCATTCACTTTCTTCTTTCCTTCATGGATCTAAACTTTACCGCTGCCGGTATTTTTTTCTATATTTTTCTTGTAATATTTTCAGAATGTGTTTGTTTTATTTTTGGCCAAAGTAAGCCAAAGAAAAACAATCTGAATGTGACTTTATTTTTTAGTTTTAATGCCATGATTTTTATAGTCCCAAGAGCTAGCTTATGTAGCCGAGGATCGGACCGCCAAGTGCAGTCCTGGTCGTGGAACTGTGGACCAGCTATATACTCTCGGCAGGGTCCTTGAGGGTGCATGGGAGTTTGCCCAACCAGTCTACATGCGTTTTGTGGACTTGGAGGAGGCATTCGACCGTGTCCCTCGGGAAGTCTTGTGGGGAGTGCTCAGAGAGTAAGGGGTATCGGACTGTCTGATTGTGGCGGTCCGCTCCCTGTACGATCAGTGTCAGAGCTTGGTCCGCATTGCCGGCAGTAAGTCAGACACGTTTCCAGTGAGGGTTGGACTCCGCCAAGGCTGCCCTTTGTCACCGATTCTGTTCATAACTTTTATAGACAGAAATTCTAGGCGCAGTCAGGGCGTTTGATGGCTGCAGGATTAGGTCTCTGCTTTTTGCAGATGATGTGGTCCTGATAGCGTCATCTGGCCGGGATCTTCAGCTCTCACTAGATCGGTTCGCAGCCGAGTGTGAAGCGACTGGGATGAGAATCAGCACCTCCAAGTCCGAGTCCATGGTTCTCGCCCGGAAAAGGTTGGAGTGCCATCTCCGGGTTGGGGAGGAGACCCTGCCCCAAGTGGAGGAGTTCAAGTACCTCGGAGTCTGGGGGAAAAGTGGATCGTGAGATCGACAGGCGGATCGGTGTGGCGTCTTAAGTAATGCGGACGCTGTATCGATCCGTTTGTTTAGTTATTGTGAAGTATCGACTTTGTTTTGATAAAACAATTGTCAGTAATAAAGGAGAATAAGGAACTATTTTAAATATTGTGTTGATATTGTTACTTTGTCTGGTGGTACATGTGATTGGTATCGGTATTGGTATCAGCCGATCTCACTCATAGATGATTGGTATCGGAATTATCTGTGCACATTAAAACCTTGATAAGAACATCCGTAGTAAGAACATTTGAATCGGAATATTTGACATCTTTTGAAGTATTACAATTGTTAAATGGCCTATAAAGTAGAAAAATAAATAATCCTGGGATCGTCAATTCACTATCACATGACAACCAATCCTATATGTTTCCTATACAATAATTATGAACCCAATGAGTCAAGCACACGTGTATTTCTATATTGGGATATTTATAATGCAAGGTTGTATTTTGGGTGCACTTGTTTGCTTCATCTGTTGCTTTGACACATTCTGACTGCTCAATACCAACCCCTTAAAAATAAATCGGCTTAAAAGAAGGGGGAAAAATTATCCATGACATAGAAGAATTCTGAAAAGCATGGCAGATTAAAATGCAAATTTGAAGAAACCAAATGACTCCTTATGGAAATCCTTCTGCTGCTGCTCAGCCTCTTAATCCTGAGAAGAAAATACCAAAAATGAAAGTGAAGACGATGAAAAATAGCTTTGGATGTGGTTTGCTAGTAAATGCCTCTTTGCTATGTCAGCACTGTAAATGAAAATATGTTCTTGATTGTCTTGCCCTGGATAAATAGATGTTACATAACTATATACTGTAAACAAGTAAATGTTTATATACTACATTACCTAGCAGGCATACTGATGTACACAAGAACAGGAAGTAGATCTGAGCTTTGTAAGAGGATGACAACTATGCGGTTTGATGAATAAATAGTTTAGGGCTGCAACTAACGATTAATTTGATAATCGATTAATCTGTCGATTATTACTTCGATTGATCGATTAATAATCGGATAAAAGAGACAAACTACATTTCTATCCTATCCAGTATTTTATTGAAAAAAAACAGCATACTGGCACCATACTTATTTTGATTATTGTTTCTCAGCTGTTTGTAAATTTTGCAGTTTATAAATAAAGGTTTAGTAAAAAAAAAAAAAAAAAGTTTTTAATTAAAAATAAATAAATAAATAAAAAACTCTGCGCATGCGCATAGCATAGATCCAACAAATCGATGACTAAATTAATCGGCAACTATTTTAAAAATCGATTTTAATCGATTTAATCGATTAGTTGTTGCAGCCCTAAAATAGTTGATATCTTCTTACATGTTGTTGGTCTACATAAGAAACATAAACGTTTAGATTAGACCAGTAGTTCTTAACCTTGTTGAAGGTACCGAACCCCACCAGTTTCATATGCGCATTCACCGAACCCTTCTTTAGTGAAAAATAAAATGTTTTCTATTTCAAATTCAAGACAAAGTTATGTTTTTTTCCTGGTGCACAAAATGAACCGTGCATGAACATTCCCTTTTTCAAAGAACAAAACCAACACAGAGCATGAACTCACAACAAATTACACACCTGCAAATCAGTGTGACTTCTGTGATTGCCGTATACATAATACGCCGATAGGGAGAAGTTTTTATTCACACGATGAGTCGGGTGTGTCTTGACCTCCGTGGTGGAGGCTCCGCCGAACCCCTGAGGCCGACTCACCGAACCCCTAGGGTTCGATCAAACCCAAGTTAAGAACCACTGGATTAGACAGTTGGTGTGCACTTTTGAGTGGCGCTCAAAGACAAATTTGATTGGCGAAAATGATGCTGATTGACCAAAATGTAACACTCAGTAAACGTTTGGAAACTGAGGAGACCAATTTTTGAAGCTTTTCAGGTGAAATTATTTCCCATTCTTGCTTGATGTACAGCTTAAGTTGTTCAACAGTCCGGGGTCTCTGTGTTCGTATTTTACGCTTCATAATGTGCCACACATTTTCAATGGGAGACAGGTCTGCACTACAGGCAGGACAGTCTAGTACCCGCACTCTTTTACTATGAATCCACACTGTTGAAACACGTGCAGAATGTGTCTTGCTGAAATAAGCAGGGGCATCCATTAAAAAGACGTTGCTTGAATGGCAACATATGTTGCTCAAAAACCTGTATGTAGATGTGTAAGTTACCCATGCCTTGGGCACTAATACACCCCCATACCATCACAGATGCTGGCTTTTCAACTTTGCGCCTATAACAATCCGGATGGTTCTTTTATACCCAATCATGGCACCCACTTGTTGCCAATTAGCCTGTTCACCTGTGGGATGTTCCAAATAAGTGTTTGATGAGCATTCTTCAACTTTCTCAGTCTTCTTTTGCCACTTGTGCCAGCTTTTTTGAAACATGTTGCAGGCATCAAGTTCCAAATGAGCTAACATTTGCAAAAAGTAACAAAGTTTACCAGTTCGGACGTTGAGTATCTTGTTTTTGCAGTCTATTCAATTGAATATAGGTTGAAAAGGATTTGCAAATCATTGTATTTACACAACGTGCCAACTTCACTGGTTTTGGGCTTTGTATTAAATTGTTAAATACACCTTCTGCCTTGTTTTTAATGAATACTTAGTCCTATTACTTTGCTGTATTTTATTGTTAGTCATTATGATGGTACTTGGAGAGCCAAGTTTTTTCTGAGGTAGTACTTGGTGACAACTGGCCTAGCCAAACTGTTAACACACAAAGCCTAGTTAAGATAAAATACTGTAGATCTCAAACCAGGTGGATGTGTGTCAACCAACACACAGACACACTGTCACTACGCATTTACACAACCAAAGTATTCCTTCGCGCAGCTGCAAGCAGAGAGCTCGTTCTTGCAGTTGCAAACAATCAAATAGATGTTATTATAAACTGATACAAAAATAACTATATACTGTTTTTGAATCCAGAATGCAGTAATTGAACCACAAATACTATGAGTTTGTCACCCTCTGATGATGAATAGATCTCTGTGGTTTCTCAGGTATTTGTTGTTTCATTGTCTGTGAGTTCAAACCCAGATGTGTCTTAACAAGATCAGCTCCTAAAGGGTTGAGCTAAATGTGGTCGGATTAAAATGCAATTAGGCCAAGCTTTGACTTCCTATTCAAGCAGGTCAGCACTTTACTTAGGGTTGCGTTTGCTCTAGTTCCGCTAAAACTAGGGGTGTAATCACGCCTCTAACCTTTAAGGTCACAGTTCGGTTCATTGTGGGTGCAGGAAGGGAACAAAGTGCCAAACAAATTTGTACTCGCACAAAAAGATGAAATATGACCATTTGCAAGTATGAATGATGTAACACAAAGGCCAGTAATGATGGACACAGTAAGCGTAAAAAAGTGCTGATTCAAAGGGATCAACAGGAGAGTGCATGTTTGTCCTTTGGAGAGAAAGGCAACCTGTCCCTTTAGTGAAGCGTCATGGCGTGCCTGTGGTGCTGTGGCAGCACTGACACAAGGTGCGCTCTGTCTGTCACAGCGTTAAGACCGAAGCTGCGGTCAACTGGAGGGCAATCAACTATCCTGCTGGCTCATCCCAGATTACAGCCTTTTTGGTAACACTAACCATAGAGCGGCATGCCGAATCGAGGATGCAGAGCGCTTGGATCATTAGCATGCACCAGTAAATAGAGACAAGCCCATAGGAGCAAGCCAATAAGGTTGAAACTAAAAGATGTGAATTCAAAAGATTCAAATTAATTCAAATTATTGGGGTGACTTTTTGATTCAGAACTCTTTCTCAATTTAACATGATTGTCAGTTCAAGCAAATTTTCGAAAAAACATTTGGTTTAAAAAAAATAATAAAAGGAAATCCAGCTGGGATAGTCTCCAGAAAATAGATGGATGGAAACCTTTTTGTTACAGGTTACAAAGGCTCTTTTTGGCTGCTGATGTATACGCGCAGCGAGTAAGCGTGAAGATAGCCTAAAAAATGCATTTTAAATATGAATTCTGATATTACTCATTTAGGGAGATCGCCGGTGTGTTGCTAAATGTTTATATACTACATTACCCAGAATGCTTAGGACTGTCAACAGGAACAGGAGGTTGATCTGAGTTACGTGAGAGAGGGGGGGTGGGGGCGAAAATTGTCACTTTTGATCAAGAAAGAGTTATAACATGTTGTTCCTGCGTTGTCTACACAAGACACAATCATAAGTTTTGGTTAGACCAGGGGTTCCCAAACTTTTTGACTTGGGAGCCGCATTGGGTTAAAAAACTTTGGCCAGGGGCCGGGCTCTATATATATATATATATGTGTGTATGTGTGTGTGTGTGTGTGTGTGTGTATATGTATATATATATATATATATATATATATATATATATATATATATATAGGTAGGGGTAATTGCATTGCAATAAAATAAAATATTGTAAATAAAATCATGCAGACAGTTCTAAAATCTTGCTAACTGGAGCGAGCCACTTTACCGAGAGATCCGGCCAACTCCTTCATTTTAGGGCACTGTTGTTCCAGTATTTCCACACATTTTCATTAATTTAATAAATGTAGGAATCCTATAATTCTTATTCCAATTTTTTTTTTTAAAGTTGCAAGTGATAAATGCTTATTTAGTGAAACGAAAATAAGTGTAAAACCACATTAATATACATAAATTCAGGGGTGTCAAATGGGCCGGATCAGGCCTGCGAACAGGTTTTATCCGGTCTGTGGGATGAGTTTGCTTAGTAAAATAAATTAACCTGAAATTTTTGAATGAAAGAAACAGCTGTTCTAAATGTGTCCACTGGATGTCGCAATTTCAATTCTTTGTATCTTTGTAGATGATGCTACATATGTACAAAATAATGATGTTAGTACATCAGTCGAGGAAAATTATCAAACGACATAAATAACATACCGATGCGTTTTATTATTCTTTATTCTTTATTATTATACCGCCGCCTCTTTGAGCTGTAATTTGACCCCCTTAACATGCTTCAGAACTCACCAAATTGGACACACACATCAGGACTGTCGAAAATTGCGATCTAATCAAAAAACCAAACCCCAAAACTCAAAATTGCGCTCTAGCGCCCCCTAGGAAGAAAACACAGACAAAACTGCCTCTAACTCCCAGTAGGAATGTCGTAGACACATGAAACAAAAACCTCTATGTAGGTCTCACTTAGACCTATATTTCATACACTGACAACCCCCAGCAAAAATCAACAGGAAGTTTGCAATTCCCCCTTCAAAACAAAAGTTGTGTAAAAACAGTCACCTTTTTTCAAACATTATCTCCTCTGAGCGCGTTTGTCGTGTCGACTTCAAATAAGCACAGGAGAGAGATTGAACCCTTCTGATTAAAAGTTGAAGAAAGTTTAATTTGATTTTGATATTATTGTTTTATCTACATAGATAGAAAAGTAACACCAATGAGTTGACTGATGAACATTATCACATAATTTATTCAGAAAATATAAATAACAACAAATAAAGATAGAATACCATTGACTGCAACATGTAAGTGTAAAAAAACCAAAAATATTATGATTTGTTCAATTTCAGAACGCGCTTGTTGTACTTTTAAACAAAGAAAACAATCTGTAGTTGTCTTTATTTTTAAGTTATCATGCCATGATTTTACCACTTGGGAGTAGATTTTTCTCCATGTGGCCCCAGATCTAAAATGAGTTTGACACCCCTGCATAAATTAAAGATGGATCAATAATCGATTTTTGATCGAATCGTAGCTCCTGAATCAAAATCGAATCGTGAGGTGCCCTAAGATTTCCACCTCTACTCAAAACGTCACAACCTTTGTTGGAACTTCCTGAAAAAGCTGCTGAAAAATCGTGCATTTCAGGCCGCAACAACCACACAAAAAGCCTGAGAAATCCCGGCGCGACTGAGAAGGGAGGAAATTTGAATGTCCGTATGACATGGCTTCATTCAATCTCAGCGCATCGTGTAATCTGTCTGCTCGCTGCTTTATTTCTGCTTCAGTGATTCCATAAAGATGTTCCAGAAAAGACTTGAACATGAGCAGATATTCATTAGAACCTTGAGAAAAACATGTTTTCCAATCACCTTTTCAACGTGTTTGTTTTCCTCGGACAATAAGCCTCTTTTTATGGCTGCTTTGCATGTGTGGCTAAAAGAAGTGTTTGTGACTTTGCTTGGCATCCTGTCTGTTCGCTTCACTGTCATCCAGTGGATGCTGCTGGGAGAGAGAAGTTGCCATTGGCGCCTCCCTCCTCCTCTCTTCTGTCCTCTTCCCTCGTCTACTTGCAGATTGTAATTCTTAAAACCCTGCCCTCGCCGTCTATTGTCCACTTCGGTCTCCCCCTCCATGTCCTTCTACCTCCACCGCCGGCGTCGTCTAACCCAAATAACCAACCAGTCTGGGGTCTGATCCCTGCGGTCCAGTCAGGACCTCTGGATGGAGACTTGGTAAGGTTGTGTTGGAGGGCATGTGCTAGTCGGGGGAGGTACTAGTGGCCACGACCTGGGACGTCACACACGAGCCAGACTCCCTGGCTGCCATCACTCTCTTGTTTATGTGAGAACGATTGCGGGGTCGAAGAGTTAGTAACTCAGACAGCAGAGGCTGCAGTGGAGACTGAGATAGGAAATATCATTCAACACTCAAATGGAACAGGGACACCTTTTGGGCGATCCTTATCCAGGTGAGGGTGTGTATTATTCGGGGGTGGTGGCATGTGATCTTGTGTCGAGGGTACATTTTCAGTGTTTGTGTTTACACAGTAGCATCTTTGCTGTAACTGTTGTGCTCTCTCTCTCGTCCCTGCAGCGTGCAAAGCGACCACAGGGGGGCAGTCATCAATGTTGCACCCAGAGAGCACAAGAGAGAAGAACACACACAAAGTCAACCAGCAGCAGGTCTTGGCAGAGGACTTCTTGTCAGGTATGAAAGAAAAGTTTGCATTCATTTGTGGGATGTCGTTGTGGTTTGTGCAGCCCTTTGAGACACTCGTGATCTAGCAGTGTTTCCCACACATTAGTTTATTTGTGGCGGCCCGCCACGAAAGAATTACGTCTGCCACAAATAATTATTTTTTTTTTTTTTTTTTTTTTTTTGTCCTGTCCAGCTTCTCAGGTAAATCATATAGTTGATGTAGATGCCCATATAGGCTGTTCAGATTTACTTTACAAAAGAGAAGTGTAGGATACTTCTCTTGTTGCCTTATTTGTATTTGACCACTACTGTTTTCTTTTTATTTGTTACTGACTGTGGCAGGACACCTCTGCCTCTGTTTCACTTTATGTTGCTGGTAAATAATATGGTTGTAGTAGTAGGCTAAAGTTAATTTATTTAGTATGCACTAATTAAAGGGGCAGAGCTTTAAGAGACATTTTAACTTTTATATTTTATAAGATATATTTTTTGTAAGAACCACAATTAATAAATATATTTCAGTGAATAACTTATTGTTCAAATCTGTATATAAATATGTACATAAAGTGTTGTAATCATATTGTAAAATGGATGGATGGATGGATGGACGTTTAAAACAAAACTGTTATTATTAATTAGTAAGTATACATTGTTTGAGCCTTTTTAGAGAAAATCATATCATTGTAGTAAATTATGCAAATTACTCGATGATGTCATTGTGACCACGCCCATAGCCACGCCCCCACCGCCACAGGTATCTTGGCAGTTTATGGGAAACACTGTTTAGGGCTATATAAATAGACTTTGTGATTGATTGATTGAATTTAAAATAGAGCCATGCGCATGTGTTGTTGTGTCGGCTGTTGGTGGCCAGCAAACAGGTCATGTGATGCCTTTTGACCAGGGGTGCCCATATTTTTTTCTGCAGGCAAGCTACTTTTCAATTGACCAAGTCAAGGGAATCTACATCATTCATATATATACAATTTATATTTATTTATTTATGAAAGTGACGTTTTTGTTAACAAGTTAAATGTGTTTAATGATAATACAAGCATGTTTAACACATAGATTCCTTTCTTTCACGAAGACAAGAATATAAGTCGGTGTATTACCTAATTCTGATGACTTACATTGATTGGAATCAAACAGTACTGCTGATATGTCCGCATTTTCAAATGGAAGAGAAAAAAAGTCCTCCTTTCTGTCCAATACCACATGAAAGTGGTTGGTTTTTGGCATCCTATTTGTCCAGCTTCCATATTCGTTTTTATACACTTTACAAGAAATACATTGCCGGCAAACGCCGTAGCTTGCTAGCTTGTGTGCGCTAGCTTTCTGAGACTTTTATTTTGTTAGTGCAGGCAGGATGAAGCAGCGTTTTTATTGTGAAGAGAGAAACTTTGCAGTCGGTCTTGAAATAAAAAGTGTTTATCACCCTCCTCTCAGTCATTTTTTTCTTATTAATGATCTGGCAGCAGTGAATGTCAATCAAGTGACGAAAGTGACTTCTTGGTGAAAATTGACGATCGCTAATTTTTAGGTACATTTTTTAATGCCTGGCTGGCGATTGACTGACAAACCCTCCGCCATCGACCGGTAGCTCGCGATCGACGTAATGGGCACCCTTGTCTTTGACAATTTTCAGGAAGTTCATTTTTATCTCTCAAGGAAACCATTCAGAATTTTTATACAGAATCTGACCAAACCAGGCGGTGACCTTCTAGAAGCTGACAGTCTGTCTGCTATCTGGAAACAATTTCCCCGAAAGCTTGCACACGCGCACACATACATACACACACACACACGGAATAACATGTCTACAAGGTTCAAGATAAGAAACCTGCTCATTTTGAATTATTTAAGACAGGAGCCATCTGAAGATCCTCAACTGAAATTAGTTGTTTTTTTTTTCATAACCAAACATGTTTTTTTAGACAAATTTCTTACTTGATGTGTCAGAACAGCAATAATACTCATTTGGAATGATATGAAACCTCAGTTGCCTGAAATAGCTCAGGTTAGCTCTTGTTCTTTTCAGTCCCTCCAGGGTTTCACAGTCTTCTACTTTGTGTTTGTTGCGGCCTGAATTTGTTGGCGCTTTTTCAGACAGTTGCTGCAGAAGTTGTGCTATTTTAGGCTTTTTTTTTCAATAACATTGAATCAGCTGGTGTTTTAATTAATTGTTTAATAATGTTCTACATGTTCATTTTAACCTTAACCTCAAAAAGCACAAGATTTCAACAAAAATATACTATGCAGCTCCAGCACCCCCCGCCACCCCGAAGAGGACAAGCGGTAGAAAATCGATGGATGGATGAATCAAACGAATAAAATATTTAATCGATATTAATCGCAGTTAGATATAATTTTACAATATTATTAAATGTATCCAAGACGGATAATTTTCAAGTTTTAATACTATGACTGGACAATTAATTTGCTTTAATGAAATGAGTTTTAAACAGTGTGCTTTTTTTTTTTAAACAATTCAACACAAAAAAGGACATAAACAAGCTTTAAAAACAATAAACACATAACCTGCAGTGTGTTGGTGTCTTGCCAGATTTTGTATTTTGTAGGAATACAGAATGTGTATTCCTGCTGAAGTAGCTCTTGCATTTAGGGCAGAGGAGCTACATTTCCATGTTTAGATACCAGTTTCACGCATTAATAACACACAATGTGGATTGTTATGATCATGCTTTGATTGTCAATAATGTTTGGTAATGTAGTCTGTGATATTTCTACCTGAATAAATGCTTCTGATATTCTTACACCGATATCTATACCGTACATTACATGTTGTACTAGTTAATGGTATTTGTTTTGCTGCATGACAATTTCTTAACCTTCTCTATTTATCAATAAAATGTAATATTCAGCTTGTTAAACATTCTGGAATTGAGGACTGTCAATCAGAACGGTTTACAAAATAATATATACCGTGATTTCCGGACTATAAGCCGCTACTTTTCCCCCTCGTTCTGGTCCCTGCGGCTTATACAAGGGTGCGGCTTATTTACGGCCTGTTCTTCTCCGACACCGACGAAGAGGATTTCGGTGGTTTTAGTACGCAGGAGGAAGACGATGACACAATGATTAAAGACTGACTTTTCATATACCGGTAGGCTGGTTATTTTGACACACGGCATGCTAGCAGCTAACGGTCTACGATAGACTGACCATACGTCCTCTTTTCACCGGACATGTACTCTTTTGCGGGGCATTCCGGGCGGGGTTTCGTAAATGCCTCAAACGTCCGGCACTTTGAGTTAGGGTTGCGTGTATTTTCAATGTACGTTCAGGGTTAAGAAGGGGTTAAAAACAAAACAAATTGTGCGCGCAGCATTTGTGAGGGAAGGGCAGAGACAGAGAAAGCGAGAGAGTTATGATAAACGCGCATGCGTCGGCAGGCTCTGCTTTTTATCCATAGATTTATCAGATTTTATTTTTTATTATCTATAGCAGGGGTGTCAAAAGTGTGCCCCGGAGGCCATTTGCGGCCCACAGCTAATGTTTTAAAGGCTCACGGCACATTCTAAAAATACTATTAAACTAAACAAAAACATAACAAAAGTGAAATAAAAAAGCTTAAAGGTTAAATGTAATTCAGAAAAAGTTGCAATGTTGACTAATAAAACAAAGTTGTTTTTTTTTCTTTCAAACTGTCATTGCTCAAAACATAATATTGAATCAAAATCAATGTTATTATGAATTATTGACCTATCCAAGGTTCCGATTACTTCCCATCAAATATTCCACTAAGAAAAATATTTTTGGTTTGAGATTTTGCAAATTTGGTAAATAAATAACCAAAACAATTATATTTTGTTGTTTTCTTACTGTACCGAAAAATAAACCGAACCGTGACCTCTAAACCGGGGTACGTACCGAACCGAAATTTTTGTGTACCGTTACACCCCTAATGTATATAGTATAATATTTAAACAACACATTCAGAACATTCTGGACTGTGCACCTAACATCCTTTTGCACTACCGTAATTTCCGGACTATAAGCCGCTACTTTTTCCCCTCGTTCTGGTCCCTGCGGCTTATACAAGGGTGCGGCTTATTTACGGCCTGTTCTTCTCCGACACCGACGAAGAGGATTTCGTTGGTTTTAGTACGCAGGAGGAAGACGATGACACAATGATTAAAGACTGACTTTTCATATACCGGTAGGTTGGTTTTTTTGATAACGTACAGGCGGGCACTTTGTATTACTTTGCACCGTTGTATTATTTGTACTCTGCACGAATGCTGTTCGCCATGTCAATGATGTGAAAGTTTGATTGAATGATTGAAAGATTTATTGTCAATAAATGGGACGCTTTGCGTTCCCAAACAGTCATCTCAGTCCCGACAATCCCCTCCGTGGTAGCAGGAACCCCTATATACTACGGTAATTACACATCAAAACCCTGCGGCTTATAGTCGGGTGCGGCTTATATATGGAGCAATCTGTATTTTCCCCTAAATTTAGCTGGTGCGGCTTATAGGCAGGTGCGGCTTATAGTCCGGAAATTACGGTATATACTGTAGCAATTGTAATATTGCGTAGTAAATCGACGTCGGCTGCTGAGGGCAGTGGCAGGTATGCCTGCAGTATTAAGCCTAGTGTCAGTGGGAGCGAAGAAGGAGACAAGAGAAAGTTTTTGAGGGAGCTGTCGTCTGTGTGTGTCGCGCTTTTGCCTTTTTAGTGGGACAGCTCTATTTGTGAATATAAATAAAAGGCTGACTTGTTCAAAGACAGTCTACCGCCATCATATCGCCGCCGCTATTCAATACACGTTATTTCAATACCGTATTTTTCGGATTATAATGCACTTCTGCCATGACCCGCCCCGCCAAATTTTTATTGGTTGACGTGTGTGTGTGACGATTGCTGACGTGTGTGTGACGATTGCTGACATTCGCCTCATCTCTTACGAGAATGAGATAAATTGTATTATTTGACATTTTACGGTAATGTGTTAATAATTTCACACATAAATCGCACCATACTATGAAAAAAACTGTTTTATAATCCGAAAAATACGGTACACGTTATTGCAATACACGTTATTACAATACACGTTATTTCAATACACGTTATTTTAATCTGCCAGAAAGCATTTATTTATGTAGATATTACAAAACATCTTTGACAAAGCATGATAGACAATTTTTCGTTGTTTTGATGGTTGCACCAGATGTGAAGCAAAGCGCTATTATTTTGAAGCCAGACGTGTGATTGGTATGAGATTAGACTTGATTTATTTTGACGAAAGTCTCTGATTAAAGTGACTTTAGACTTCCTCGCGACCGTCTTTTTTTTCTGCTGATCTTTTATTCCACCTTAATAAAGCAGTTCGAATAGCAATCATTTTATGTTGTAATTCCACTTAAAGGCCTACTGAAAATAATTTGTTTTATTTAAACGGGGATAGCAGATCCATTCTATGTGTCATACTTGATCATTTTGCGATATTGCCATATTTTTGCTGAAAGGATTTAGTAGAGAACAACGACGATAAAGTTCGCAACTTTTGGTCGCTGATAAAAAAAGCCTTGCCTGTACCGGAAGTAGCGTGACGTCGCAGGTTGAAAGGCTCCTCACATTTCCCCATTGTTTACACCAGCAGCAAGAGCGATTCGGACCGAGAAAGCGACGATTACCCCATTAATTTGAACGAGGATGAAAGATTTGTGGATGAGGAACGTAAGAGTGAAGGACTAGAGTGCAGTGCAGGACGTATCTTTTTTCGCTCTGACCGTAACTTAGGTAAAAGGGCTCATTGGATTCCACACTTCTATTGTGGATCACGGATTTGTATTTTAAACCACCTCGGATACTATATCCTCTTGAAAATGAGAGTCGAGAACGCAAAATGGACATTCACAGTGACTTTTATCTGCACGACAATACATCGGCGAAGCACTTTAGCTACGGAGCTAACGTGATAGCATCGTGCTTAAATGGAGATAGAAACAGAAGAAATAAGCCCCTGACTGGAAGGATAGACAGAAGATCAACAATACTACTACCAGGAGACACCGAACCAAACACTGGACCTGTAACTACACGGTTAATGCTGTGCCGCCTGTCGAAGCCTAGCAATGCTGTTGCTAACGACACCATTGAAGCTAACTTAGCTACGGGACCTCGTCAGAGCTATGATAAAAACATTAGCGCTCCACCTACGCCAGCCCTCTTCTGCTCATAAACACCCGTGCTCACCTGCGTTCCAGCGATCGACGGCGCGACGAAGGACTTCACCCGATCATCAATGCGGTCGGCGGCTAGCGTCGGATAGCGCGTCTGCTATCCAAGTCAAAGTCCTCCTGGTTGTGTTGCTGCAGCCAGCCGCTAATACACCGATCCCACCTACAGCTTTCTTCTTTGCAGTCTCCATTGTTCATTAAACAAATTGCAAAAGATTCACCAACACAGATGTCCAGAATACTGTGGAATTTTGCGATGAAAATAGAGCTGTTTGTATTGCATACAATGTGTCCGAATACTTCCGCTTCAACCATCGACGTCACGCGCAAACGTCATCATACATAGACGTTTTCAACCGGAAGTTTCCCGGGAAATTTAAAATTGCACTTTATAAGTTAACCCGGCCGTATTGGCATGTGTTGCAATGTTAAGATTTCATCATTGATATATAAACTATCAGACTGCGTGGTCGGTAGTAGTGGGTTTCAGTAGGCCTTTAACTGAAATGCAAACACAGACATGAAGCTCCTCCTCTCTACAAGCGGTGTTCTCTCCAATGATGTCGTCTCCTGAAGATTGAAGATTAAATTGTCTTGTTTTGTCCTTAAAACGACTTGCCATGGCTTTGGACCTGACATATACTTTATATATGTTTATATATTTGTATATACACTACCGTTCAAAAGTTTGGGGTCACATTGAAATGTCCTTATTTTTGAAGGAAAAGCACTGTACTTTTCAATGAAGATAACTTTAAACTAGTCTTAACTTTAAAGAAATACACTCTATACATTGCTAATGTGGTAAATGACTATTCTAGCTGCAAATGTCTGGTTTTTGGTGCAATATCTACATAGGTGTATAGAGGCCCATTTTCAGCAACTATCACTCCAGTGTTCTAATGGTACAATGTGTTTGCTCATTGGCTCAGAAGGCTAATTGATGATTAGAAAACTCTTGTGTAATCATGTTCACACATCTGAAAACAGTTTAGCTCGTTACAGAAGCTACAAAACTGACCTTCCTTTGAGCAGATTGAGTTCCTGGAGCATCACATTTGTGGGGTCAATTAAACGCTCAAAATGGCCAGAAAAAGAGAACTTTCATCTGAAACTCGACAGTCTATTCTTGTTCTTAGAAATGAAGGCTATTCCACAAAATTGTTTGGGTGAACCCAAACTTTTGAACGGTAGTGTATGTACAAAACAAGTGAAGTTGGCACGTAATTCGTAAATAAAAACAGAATACAATGATTTACAAATCCTTTTCAACTTATATTCAATTGAATAAACTGCAAAAACAAGATATTGAATGTTCGAACAGAGAAACTTAATTTTTTTTGCAAATAATCATTATGTAAATGTCATTATTGGCTATTTTAACAAAACATCTTAGGGTACATTAAACATATGTTTCTTATTTCAAGTTTGTCCTTAAGTAAAATAGTGAACATAAAAGACAACTTGTCTTTTATTAGTAAGTAAACAAACAAAGACTCCTAATTTACTTATCCAGTAACATATTGTGTCATTTTCCATTTTATTATTTTGTCAAAATTGTTAAGGACAAGTGGTACAAAATTAATTATTAGTCTCCTTGTTCATTTACTGTTAATATCTGGTTATTTTCTGTTTCAACATGTTCTTTCTACACTTCTGTTAAAATGTAATAATCACTTGTTCTTCTGTTGTTTGATTCTTTACATTAGTTTAGGATGATACCACAAATTTGGGTATCAATCCGATACCAAGTCGTTACAGGATCAGACATTGGTCATATTCAAAGTCCTCATGTGTCCAGGGACATATTTCCTGAGTTTATAAACATAATGTACATTTTTAAAAAACCAAAGAAAATTTTGTGATGCTAATAAATATCGATGTAATCATAGCAGTATAGACTAGATACGCTATTGTACCTGGTATCATTACAGTGGATGTTCGGTGTAGATCCACCAATGGCGTTTGTTTATATTGTAGCGTCCCGGAAGAGTTGGTGCTGCAGGGAATTCTGGGAATTTGTTCTGTAGTGTTTATGTTGTGTCGGTGCAAATATTCTTCCAAAATGTGTTTGTTTTTGTTGTTTAGTGTGCTTTCACTATATGTCACATGTTTATGACAGTGTTGGCGTTGTTCATACGGCCACCCTTAGTGTGATATGTATGCCCTTCATTCACATGTGATTAGTGTGTTCAATGTCAATGTCTTAATAATTTATGGTCGGACGAAGTGAAATCTTGTCTTGACTTTGGTAACTTTAGACCAGTTGAAACGCATCCAATGTTATGTGCCCGGGGTGTTGTGGTGTGTAGTGAAGTATGTATAGCTACCACAGGGATGATACTTTAAATAAATGTAAATTACTAGTAGCCATGGAGACAAGGATCAGTGATTTAGAAGTAGTTGTAACACTGCGGATAGATATTAGCCGCTAGCTAACTAGCTAGCCATGTCTTAAAGCACCTCTTCCTGAGGTTGTTTCTGTGTTATAACTTCACCTTTATCTTTAGTTTTTAAGCCAAAATTCGTCCGTTCTCCCTTTTCTGTCTACACACTGTGTCTGTTTGTAAATACTCCATGATTGTACATTGGCGAACATGCTCGTCTGCATAACACGACGTGACGACGGGTGAGGGACCAGTACTCTTTAGAGGCGGTATAGTACCGAATATGATTCATTAGTATTGCGGTACTATACTAATACCAGTATACCGTACAACCCTAATATTAGGGCTGTGAATCTTTGGGTGTCCCACGATTCGATTCAATATCGATTCTTGGGGTCACGATTCGATTCAAAATCGATTTTTTTTTTTCAATTCAACACGATTGTCGATTCAAAAACAATTTTTTTCCCAATTCAAAACAATTCTCTATTCATTCAATACATAGGCTTTCAGCAGGATCTACCCCAGTCTGCTGACATGCAAGCAGAGTAGTGGATTTTTGTAAAAAGCGTTTATAATTGTAAAGGACAATGTTTTATCAACTGATTGCAATAATGTACATTTGTTTTAACTATTACACGAACCAATGACCATATGACTTATTTTATCTTTGTGAAAATATTGGACACAGTGTGTTGTCAAGCTTATGAGATGCGATGCAAGTGTAAGCCACTGTGACAATATTGTTTTTTTGTTTAGTTTTTTATAAATGTCTAAGGATAATGTCAATGAGGGATTTTTAATCACTGCTATGATGAAATTGTAACTAATATTGATACTGTTGTTGATAATATTCATTTTTGTTTCACTACTTTTGGTTTGTTCTGTGTCGTGTTTGTGTCTCCTCTCATTGCTCTGTTTATTGCAGTTCTGAGTGTTGCTGGGATTGGTTTTGGAATTGGATTGCATTGCTATGGTATTGCTGTGTATTGTTTTGTTGGATTGATTAATTAAAACAAATAAATAAAATAAAATTTTAAATAATTAAAAAAAAAACAAAAAAAACAATTTTTTTAAAAATGAGAATCGATTCTGAATCGCACAACGTGAGAATCTCGATTCGAATTCGAATCGATTTTTTTCCCACACCCCTAATATATATATATATATATATATATATATATATATATATATATATATATATATATATATATATATATATATATATATATATATATATATATATGTGTATATGTATATACACTACCGTTCAAAAGTTTGGGGTCACCCAAACAATTTTGTGGAATAGCCTTCATTTCTAAGAACAAGAATAGACTGTAGAGTTTCAGATGAAAGTTCTCTTTTTCTGGCCATTTTGAGCGTTTAATTGACCCCACAAATGTGATGCTCCAGAAACTCAATCTGCTCAAAGGAAGGTCAGTTTTGTAGCTTCTGTAACGAGCTAAACTGTTTTCAGATGTGTGAACATGATTGCACAAGGGTTTTCTAATCATCAATTAGCCTTCTGAGCCAATGAGCAAACACATTGTACCATTAGAACACTGGAGTGATAGTTGCTGGAAATGGGCCTCTATACACCTATGTAGATATTGCACCAAAAACCAGACATTTGCAGCTAGAATAGTCATTTACCACATTAGCAATGTATAGAGTGTATTTCTTTAAAGTTAAGACTAGTTTAAAGTTATCTTCATTGAAAAGTACGGTGCTTTTCCTCCAAAAATAAGGACATTTCAATGTGACCCCAAACTTTTGAACGGTAGTGTATATATATGTATATATATATATATATATATATATATATATATATATATATATATATATATATATATATATATATATATATATATATATATATATATATATATATATATATATATATATATATATATATATATATATATATATACTAGGGCTGCAACAACTAATCGATTAAATAGATTAAAATCGATTATAAAAATAGTTGCCAATTAATTTAGTCATCGATTCGTTGGATCTATGCTATGCGCATGCGCAGAGGCTTTAAAAAAAAAAAAAAAATATATATATATATATATATATATATATATATATATATATATATATATATATATATATATATATATATATATATATATATATATATATATATATAAATAAACCTTTATTTATAAACTGCAACATGTACAAACAGCTGAGAAACAATAATCAAAATAAGTATGGTGCCAGTATGCTGTTTTTTTTCAATAAAATACTGGAAAGGATAGAAATGTAGTTTGTCTCTTTTATCCGATTATTAATCGATTAATCGAATTAATAATCGACAGATTAATCGATTATCAAATTAATCGTTAGTTGCAGCCCTAATATATATGTGTATATATGTTTTTGTTCACATGTTTAATAGAATTACGAACATGTTTAACACACATAGATTCCCTTCTTTCATGAAGACAAGAATATAAGTTAGTGTATTACCTTATTCTGATGACTTGTATTTATTGGAATCAGACAAGATTGCTGATAAGCTTCACAACTTCGAATTTACATGACAATGGAAAAAGATGGGGGGAAAATATATATTTTGTTTGAATATGATTTCTGTCGGACGACAAACATGACACAAACATTTTTAATTGTTAGAAATAGTCCACTCTTTTAATATGTTTGTGTTTATGCTTCACAGGTGAGAGTATTTGGCGAGCGCCGTTTTGTCTTACTAATTTTGGCGGTTCATGAACGCACCATAGTTGTGTGGCTTGTGACGCAGCAGTTTGTTTACATCAGGTGCGCCCATTAGATGGATCGCGAGCTACAGGGTCTATCGGGGAGGGTGTGTCACTTGAGTGCGAAGCATAAAAAAAAAAGTAGACCTAAAATCAATCTTTACTACAACGTGACTTTTATCATTTGGTTGACATTCACGGCAGGATATTGTGCAATGATGCTGGCCGCTGTGAGCTTAGTATGAAGAACAAAAAAAAACGACCATCTGGAACGCGAGAAGCACTTTTTAATTCAACAGACTCTTTCTCCGTACCGGCTGTCAAAAGTGTAAAGACCGACCGCACAGTTCTTGTCTTCACAATAAAAGCACTGCTTCATCCAGCTTGCGCTAGCAAAATAAAAGTCTCAGAAAACTAGCTCATAGAAGCTAGCGAGCTACAGTCAACTCCAATGTATTTCTTATAAAGGTTATAAAAACATGTATAAAAGCAGGATGGATAAAAAGCTAAAAACAAGCACTTTCAAGTGGTGTTGGAAAGACAGGAGGACATTTTTTCAATTCACAATGGATACATTTTTGAAAAAGCTCCAGGGAGCCACTAGGGCGGCGCTAAAGAGTGGCATGCGGTTCTAGAGCCGCAGTTTGCGTACCCCTGAATTAAGGGCACTTAGTGCGTATGCCTAGCTTGTGTGCTATTGTGTGCTTTATTGTTGTGTAGCTGCTAGTTCCGTGACCCTATAGCCTACCATGTTTACCTTTTGACTTGACTAAAATACAAAACCCAAAACCAGTGAAGTTGGCACATTGTGTAATTTGTAAATAAAAACAATACAATGATTTGCTAATCCTTTTCAACTTATATTTAATTGAATAGACTGCAAAGACAAGATATTTAATGTTCGAAGTGAGAAATAAAACATTTTTTTTGCAAATAATCATTGACTTAGAATTTAATGGCAGCAACACATTGCAAAAAATTTTGCACAGAGGCATTTTTACTACTGTGTTACATGGCCTTTCCTTTTAACGCCACTCAGTAAACGTTTGGGAACTGGGGAGACCAATTTTTTAAGCTTTTCAGGTGGAATTCTTTCCCATTCTTGCTTGATGTACAGCTTAAGTTGTTCAACAGTCCAGGGTCTCTGTTGTGGTATTTTAGGCTTCATAATGCGACACACATTTTCATTGAAGACAGGTCTGGACTACAGGCTTTCCAGTCTAGTACCCACACTCTTTTACTATGAAGCCACGCTGTTGTAACACGTGGCTTGGCATTGTCTTGCTGAAATAAGCAGGGGCGTCCATGAAAACGACGTTGCATGCAGTCCATCTTAGATGAGCTCGGGTCCAGCGAAGCCGGCTGCGTTTCTGGGTGTTGTTGATAAATGGCTTTCGCTTTGTATTGTAGAGTTTTAACTTGCCCTTAAAGATGTAGCGACAAACTGTAGTTACTGACAGTGGTTTTCTGAAGTGTCCCTGAGCCCATGTGGTGATATCCTTTACACACTGATGTCGGTTTTTGATTCAGTACCTCCTGAGGGATCGAAGGTCACAGGCATTCAATGTTGGTTTTCAGGCTTGCCGCTTACGTGCAGTGATTTCTCCAGATTCTCTGAACCTTTTGATGATATTACGGACCGTAGATGGTGAAATCCCTAAATTCCTTGCAATAGTTTGTTGACAAATGTTGTTCTTAAACTGTTCGACAATTTGCTCACGCATTTGTTCGCAAAGTGGTGACCCTCGCCCCATCTTTGTTTGTGAATGACTGAGCATTTCATGGAAGCTGCTTTTATACCCAATCATGGCACCCACCTGTTCCCAATTAGCCTGTTCACCTGTGGGATGTTCCAAATATGTGTTGTTTGAGCATTCCTCAACTTTCTCAGTCTTTTTTTTCCACTTGTGTCAGCTTTTTTGAAACTTGTTGCAGGCATCAAATTCCAAATGAGCTAATAGTTACAAAAATAACAAAGTTTACCAGTTCAAACGTTAAGTATCTTGTCTTTGCGGTCTATTCAATTGATTATAGGTTGAAAAGGATTTGCAAATCATTGTATTTTGTTTTTATTTAGGATTTACACAACATGCCAACTTCACTGGTTTTGGGTTTTGTACAATAAAAGACAAACCCTGTGTGTTTATGGGAGGACATTTAGGTGTTAACTGGCTGTCCAGCTTTGCACAACTATTTGTATCTAAGCTTATATCGGACATTTTACATGCAAGCTAATGTCATCCGGTACTCATATCGCACCAACAGCAGTATCAGATCTCGACCTGTCAATTATTTTTCACTGCAAACATGTTTTAGTCTCAAAAAACAGCAAGTACTCATATTTTGTAAATAATCTTTGACTAGTGTTTCTTTTCTTATTTTTTTACAGTAGATCCTTAAAACATCAGCTTACTTTTTTAATATGAGTATCAATCTTTAGTTAGTCAAATGTTGGTCGAAAATATGTATCATTCCTTTTTAGGTTTTTCAATTGTGCCACTCACTTTCTTCATATTCCTGTATTTATGTTCCTTTAACTTGTTCTATGTCTTTCATCTTCTTCCTTGCTCCTCTCCTTCTGATGCTTACTCCTTCTGTCAGCCGCCATAGCAGCTTATTCAAACCCTCTGACCTCTGACCCTGTCCAAATGATGCATTCAGGCCCGGCCATGGGAATATTTTCAGGTATAATGCAAGTGTGCGTCAGAAGGGAACAAATTATCAGTAATTAATGGCACAGATGCATCAACAAGGTATTGAGCAAAGGGTGTGAAAAATTATGTATATGTGATTTTTCTTAGCTTTAATACATTTGCAAAATGAAAAATGGGGTATTGTCTGTAGAATTTTGTGGACAAAAATGAATTTATTTTATGCTGCAATAATAGGATAATAATAATAGGACCCAATCCAAACAACTTTTCCCACTCATGGTGTTAATTAACTATAACCAACGAATAAAGTCACCACACAGTGGCACATAACACACCTCCTACTCATTGAACTTTGTGGACATTATAAAAAACGTATATATAATTTAAAAGTACACATGTATTAATCCCTTGCAGTGCATGATGGGTGATATGCAAAACGCTCTCTCCACACTTCCCCATGTGTGGCACATTTTAGCTGCTTGATACTTCTGTGTGATTACAAAACTAAAAGGGAAATGCATTTTTGGGGGAATTAGAAATACGTAAATATTAAATGTTATTATAAATATGCCCATTACTACATTACATATATACTTACATCATGTATATAAAGCCACAATGGAGGTGTTTGAATGTTATTTTTAAGGGCTTGGTAGGCAGAATTGCGCAGCTCCCATTGTAAGCGGACTTTTGATCGCATTTATTTATTATTCAGAATGCAAACAAAAATAATCAATGAATCAATCAATCAATGTTTATTTATATAGCCCTAAATCACAAGTGTCTCAAAAGAGCCCACATAAGGGCAAGGAAAAACTCACAACCCCAATGGGACGTCGATGTGAATGACTGTGAGAAACCTTGGAGAGGACCGCATATTTTTAACATGCCTCAAAACAGCAGCTTGGAATTTCGGACATGCTCTCCCTGAGAAAGCATGAGGAGGTTGAGAACTCTGCAAGCACTAACCCCTTGCAGAGTTAGTGCTGCAAGGGTTCTGGGCATTTGTTCTGTTGTGTTTATGTTGTGTTAAGGTGCGGATGTTTTCCCGAAATGTGTTTGTCATTCTTGTTTGGTGTGGGTTCACAGTGTGGCGCGTATTTGTAACAGTGTTAAAGTTGTTTATACGGTCACCCTCAGTGTGACCTGTACGGCTGTTGACCAAGTATGCTTTGCATTCACTTGTGTGTGTGAAAAGCCGTAGATATTATGTGACTTGGCCGGCACGCAAAGGCAGTGCTTTTAAGGTCTATTGGCGCTCTGTTATTCTCCCTACGTCCGTGTACACAGTGCGTTTTAAAAAGTCATACATTTTACTTTTTGAAACCGATACCGATAATTTTGAAACAGATGCCGATAATTTCCGATATTACATTTTAAAGCATTTATCGGCTGATAATATCGGCAGTCCGATATTATCGGACATCTCTAATTGTGAACGATTGGCAAAATTAATAAAGTGCAGTTCCCCTTTAAGGAGTTGAAACAAGGTATGAGTCGAACTTTCACATACTCTTTATATTCAATGTTTTATCGTTTATACTTTATATTGCATTGTTCTCACAGACTGGTGTGGGGGAGGGGGGCTGTTAAAATTGAAGTAATTGAAGTTGTGTGTTGTTCAGTCTGTTATAGCTTGCTTTTGTCAATGCAAACTAAAGTGTTATTTTGGGACAAATAATTGTTGTCACGTCACAATCAACGTTCTGCTGTGGGACAAAAAAGTGTCGTAATGTGTGTGTTTTTGTATACATGTCCGTGTGCGTGTGTATTGGCGATTACCCTAAAAAATATGGCTTTACCGCAGTTTGCACTATATTTTTTACATGTTTGGCAAACTTCAATTTGGTATGCAATTAATATGCAGATTTAAAGCACTAGAGCAGTGGTTCTTAACCTTGTTTGAGGTACCAAACCCCACCAGTTTAATATTAATATGTGCATTCACCGAACCCTTCTTTAGTGAAAAATTTAACTTTTTAAAAAAATTCAAGACAAAGTTATGTTTTTTTACTGGTGCACAAAATGAACGGTTCAAAGAACAAAACCAACACAGTGCATAAACTCACAACAAATTACACACCTGCAAATCAGATGGAAAATTAGAGGGAACATTGTTTGGGGGTATCCATAGTACGCCGATAGGGAGAAGTTTTTATTTACAAGATGAGTCGGGTGTGTCTTGACCTCCGCGGCGGAGGCTCCACCGAACCCCTGGGGCCGACTCACCGAACCCAGGTTAAGAACCACTGTTCTAGAGTATTAATTAGTAGCCAACGAGAAGGTATATTTTCGATGTGACGGATTGTTAAGGTCACAACAGCGGAAGTATGCAGTAGGGGCGGGGCTACAGGATAGAGGTACCAAATGGTAAATTTTTTCTGAATTCTTTGCATGCATGTTATAGAATTTTACAAGGACATGGTAGAAGAATGTGAAACTGTAAATATGTAACTCTCAATTACCTTGTTATTTATTTTATTAATTATTGTTGTTTTGTTTTGGTTTCTTCTTTTTTTTTTTTTTTAACATGTCCGGAAAAATATATTTACAATACAATACAATATCTACAATACGATAATAATAATGTTCGTAAATGATATACTAAAAATCTTTTTTTTAAATTCTGTGTTACATTACATGTCAGTGTCACAAAGCCAGGCCAGAGGTTGTTGGTAGATGAGAATACATCTAAAGGTAAAATATAGCGTAGAAATGCACCCAATTGGAGGAAACATAGTCTTAATTTTCAAAATTGTCTTTCAAGGTGTGCATGGCAACACTTTGTGTTGATAGAAATTTTCCCATTTTCTTCCGCTATTTTCCGGAACCTGCCATCCTTTTATATTAAAGCTTACCTTGCACTGAACAGGAAGTCACAATTTAAATATTATGTTGCTGCTCAGTGAAGTTAACAGCACATATCAACATAAACGGAACATTTTTCATTGAAATGACCTGTTTGACTCTCGCATTGTCGACGTACAGTATGTTCATATCAGCATGGCTGAAACAACACATGCAATGTTGACATTTGCACGTCATTATGTGCTCTGCATTAAACATTATGTAATATATGTTCTTTGTCAGGTTTCTGCCAGCCTGCAGGATTAGGAGCCAACATGGAAGTGGGGACAACTCTTCTCCCAGCAGCCAAGCCTCCAAGTATCGCTGATCCTCTGCAACCATCGTCAGGGTCAGACGCCCCAAAAATGTCCAACAGCCCCATGCTGCCTGAACCCCAAGCCCCTCGCAGCCCTTTGGACCTGTCAGCAGGTAACACATGTTGATGAAGTGACATTATAGAACTCTTCTCACTCAATGCGTCGTCTCACAACAGCTGTGACTAAGATTCCTTTTTCCTCGGTTACAGCTGTGACTGATACTTCCTTGATTTCATTTACTTTTGTGCCATCTTTGTATGATAATGATGCATCAAACGATACTGAAGCATTGATACATTATGAAACACAAGGAGTGATACTGTGTCTCTACTGGGGTTCAATTCCCACCCTCTGGTTAGCGCCTTGCATGGCAGCTCCCGCCATCAGTGTGTGAATGTGTGTGTGAATGGGTAAATGTGGAAATAGTGTCAAAGCGCTTTGAGTACCTTGAAGGTAGAAAAGCGCTATACAAGTATAACCCATTTATCATTTATTTATCTCGATGTGTGTATCACTTTAAGAAAAAAAAACATGACCGATGCAATTGTTGTTATTTGACAGGGAGGGATCAAACTGTTAAATGTATCAGACTAAAAAGTGACAACTTGTACTAAATGAAACAAGAGCGGCGTCTTGTGTTTGACATTGGTTTTCATCACCATCATTGGTGTCAATGGAACTAAAAAGGGAAAGATCATTTTGATCTGATGTTGCCAAATATTGTTGATAAATATTCTTCTTTTCCTGTTAACTATTTCAAAGTCAGTCAATAAGTCAAAGTTTATTTATAAAGCCCTTAATCACAAATGTCTCAAAGGGCTGCACAAACCACATGGACATCCTCTGCTCTGATCCCACATCTGGGCAGGAAAAAACTCAACCCAATGAGAAACCTTGGGAGGGACCGCAGATGTGTGGACCCGTGCAATGGATGCCGAGTGGGTACAGTTAATAATGTGAGAGTCCAGTCCGGAGGGACGCCAGCAGGGGGGATCCTCTTGCATGTAGACAAGTCGGAGCGCAGGATGCATATAGGAGTGGTCCACCCCTTGATTGATTGATTGAGACTTTTATTAGTAGATTGCACAGTACAGTACATATTCCGTACAATTGACCACTAAATGGTAACACCCCAATAAGTTTTTCAACTTGTTTAAGTCAGGGTCCACGTTAATCAATTCATGGTAACTTGGAACAGCTCGTGCCTTCTCCGTGGAAACTAATCTGTGGTTACCTGGTATCCTCTCCATGTCGGAGATGGGGGCAGAGCAAAAAAGAGAGACAGCGGGACGGGACGGCGTGGCGTAGTGGGTAGAGCAACCGTGCCAGAAACCTGAGGGTTGCAGGTTCGCTCCCCGCCTCTTACCATCCAAAAAATCACTGCCGTTGTGTCCTTGGGCAGGACACTTCACCCTTTGCCCCCGGTGCCGCTCACACCGGTGAAATGAATGATGAATGAATGGTAGGTGGTGGTCGGAGGGGCCGTAGGCGCAAACTGGCAGCCTCGCTTCCGTCAGTCTACCCCAGGGCAGCTGTGGCTACAAATGTAGCTTACCACCACCAGGTGTGAATGAATGATGGGTTCCCACTTCTCTGTGAGCGCTTTGAGTATCTAACAATAGAAAAGCGCGATATAAAATCCAATCCATTATTATTATTATTATTATTATTATTATTATTATTATTATTATTATTATTATTATTACTTACAGCAGATCAACTGCTCTAAAAAAGGGTCTATTTAAAGGTTGTAGTATACAAATTAGTTTTAAAGTTAAAGGCCTACTGAAACCCACTACTACCGACCACGCAGTCTGATAGTTTATATATCAATGATGAAATCTTAACATTGCAACACATGTCAATACGGCCGGGTTAACTTATAGAGTGCAATTTTAAATTTCCCGCTAAACTTCCGGTTGAAAACGTCTATGTATGATGACGTATGCGCGTGACGTCAATCGTTGAAACGGAAGTATGCGGACACATTGAATCCTATACAAAAAGCTCTGTTTTCATCTCAAAATTCCACAGTATTCTGGACATCTGTGTTGGTGAATCTTTTGCAATTTGTTTAATAAACAATGAAGACTGCAAAGAAGAAAGTTGTAGGTGGGATTGGTGTATTAGCGGCGGACTACAGCAACACAACGAGGAGGATTTTGAGATGGATAGCAGACGCACTATCCGACGCTAGCCGCCGACCTCACCTTGACTTCCTCCGTCTCCGGGCCGCCGACCGCATCTGTGATCGGGTGAAGTCCTTTGTCGCGCCGTCGATCGCTGGAACGCAGGTGAGCACGGGTGTTGATGAGCAAATGAGGGCTGGCTGGCGTAGGTGGATAGCTAATGTTTTTAGCATAGCTCTGTGAGGTCCGGTTGCTAAGTTAGTTTCAATGGCGTCGTCAGCAACAGCATTGTTAAGCTTCGCCAAGCTGGAAAGCATTAACCGTGTAGTTACATGTCCATGGTTTAATAGTATTGTTGATCTTCTATCTATCCTTCCAGTCAGGGGTTTATTCATTTTGTTTCTATCTGCAGTTAAGCCCGATGTTATCACGTTAGCTCCGTAGCTAAAGTGCTTCGCCGATGTATTGTAGTGGAGATAAAAGTCACTGTTAGTGTCCATTTCGCGTTCTCGACTCTCATTTTCAAGAGGATATAGTATCCGAGGTGGTTTAAAATACAAATCTGTGATCCACAATAGAAAAAGGAGAGAGTGTGGAATCCAATGAGCCAGCTTGTACCTAAGTTACGGTCAGAGCGAAAAAAGATACGTCCTGCACTGCACTCTAGTCCTTCACTCTAACGTACCTCATCCACGAATCTTTCATCCTCGCTCAAATTAATGGGGTAATCGTCGCTTTCTCGGTCCGAATCGCTCTCGCTGTATTGTAAACAATGGGGAAATGTGAGGAGCCTTTCAACCTGTGATGTCACGCTACTTCCGGTACAGGCAAGGCTTTTTTTATCAGCGACCAAAAGTTGCAAACTTTATCGTCGATGTTCTCTACTAAATCCTTTCAGCAAAAATATGGCAATATCGCGAAATGATCAAGTATGACACATAGAATGGATCTGCTATCCCTGTTTAAATAAAAAAAATGTAATTTCAGTAGGCCTTTAAAGTTCTAACGATTCTAACACACAATGGGTGTGGTGAAATTTGTCCTCTGCATTTGACCCATCCCCATGTTCACCCCCTGGGAGGTGAGGGGAGAAGTGAGCAGCAGGGAGCGCCGCGCTCGGGAATAATTTGGTGATTTAACCCCCAATTCCAACCCTTGATGCTGAGTGCCAAGCAGGGAGGCAATGGGTCCCATTTTTTGTAGTCTTTGGTATGACTCGGCCGGGGTTTGAACTCACGAACTCCCAGTCTCAGGGTGGACACTCTAACCACAAGGCCACTGAGCTGGTTAAGATGGGACTTAAATGCTTCTACTGAGGTAGCATCTCTAACTGTTACCGGGAGGGCATTCCATAATATTGGAGCCTGAATAGAAAACGCTCTATAGCCCGCAGCTTTTTTTTGGGCTCTGGGAATCACTAATAAGCCAAAGTTCTTTGAACACAGATTTCTGGCCGGGAAATATGGTACACTACAATCGGCAAGATAGGCTGGAGCTAGACCGTGTAGTATTTTATACGTAAGTAGTAAAACCTTGAAGTCGCATCTTAAGTGCACAGGAAGCCAGTGCAGGTAAGCCAGTATAGGATTAATATGATCAAATTTCTTGTTCTTGTCAAAAGTCTAGCAGTCGCATTTTGTACCAACTGTAATCTTTTAATGCTAGACATAGGGAGACCCGAAAATAATACCTTACAGTAATCAAGACGAGACGTAACAAGTGCATGAATAATGATCTCAGCGTGGACAAAAATGGGACACATTTTAGCAAATATTACGGCTGTTTTAGTAACACTCTTAATGTGTTACCGAGATTTTTTACCGAGTCGCTGTATATAATTGTTTTGTTGTCAAATGTTAAGGTGGTGTTATTAAATAGTTGCTGGTGTCTAGCAGGACTGATAATTAACACTTTCTTAGCGTTGAGTTGCAAAAAGTTGCTGGACATCCAGTGTTTAATTTCATTAAGACACGCCTCCAGCTGACTACAATCCGGCGTGTTGGTCAGCTTTAGGGGCATGTAGAGTTGGCTGTCATCAACATGACAGTGAAAGCTAACACCGTATTAGCGTATGATGTCACCTAGTGGCAGCAAGTAGATGTTGAAGAGTGCAGGGTCAAGAACCAAACCCTGTGGAGCTCCGCACGTTACCTTGACATACTCACATTGTTATGGAAAACACACTGCATCCTGTCAGTAAGATAGGAGTTAAACCCAGACAAGGCTAAGTCTGACATACCAACACGTGTTTAAATTGGCTCATTGAGGTGAAACTTGTATAATTATTTTGTCACAATTACAAAACCCAAAACCAGTGAAGTTGGTTTACACGTTGTGTAAATCGTAAATACAAACAGAATACAATGATTTGTGGACGAGTCCACAGTTTAAATTTTTTTGTAGACGTCGTGTCCTCCGGACCAAAGAGGAAAAGAACCATCCGGACTGTTACAGGCGCAAAATTGAAAAGCCAGCATCTGTGATGGTGTAGGGGTGTATTAGTGCCCAAGACATGGGTAACTTACACATCTGTGAAGGCGCCATTAATGCTGAAAGGTACATACAGGTTTTGTAGCAACATATGTTGCCATCCAAGCAACGTTATCATGGACGCCCCTGCTTATTTCAGCAAGACGATGCCAAACCACGTGTTACAACAGCATGGCTTCATAGTAAAAGAGTGCGGGTACTAGACTGGCCTGCCTGTAGTCCAGACCTGTCTCCCATTGAAAATGTGTGGCGCATTATGAAGCCTAAAATACCACAACGGAGACCCCCGGACTGTTGAACAACTTAAGCTATACATCAAGCACGATTGGGAAAGAATTCCACCTGAAAAGGTTCACATTAAATATCTTGTCTTTGCAGTCTATTCAATTGAATATAAGTTGAAAAGGATTTGCAAGTCATTGTATTCTGTCTTTATTTACGATTTGCACAACATGCCTACTTCACTGGTTTTGGGTTTTGTATTTATTTTTAAAAAAAAACCTGAAACATTTATATTTGCTAATTATTATCTGTTGTGATGGAGACCAGCATGAAGAGCGTCAGTTTTGTCTCGCTAACAAATCCCATGAAAGCATTGAAAATATACTCACACCTGGTGACAAATCGCGAGGAGCTCCTCTTTGGCGCAGGTCTTCAAAAAGCATCCTGATAAAAACACACAATAGCGCCACATCCACCATATCAGCAGACTCTCAAATCGGTGGGAAATGCACTCACACACGTCAATATCCTTCGTCACTCTACTAAATGATTGAATATCCGTTCTCAGTTACTCCTCCACATTCACAGCCGGTGTCTCACATTGCACTTTTTTAATGGCCTTCACGGTTTCTGTTATATATTTAAAATTAGGGATGTCCGATAATGGCTTTTTGCCGATATCCGATATTCCGATATTGTCCAAGGCTTTAATTACCGATACCAATATCAACCGATACCGATATATACAGTCGTGGAATTAACACATTAGTATGCCTAATTTGGACAACCAGGTATGGTGAAGATAAAGTTTTTTTTTTTTTAATTATTAAAATAAAATAGGATAAATAAATTAAAAACATTTTCTTGAATAAAAAAGAAAGTAAAACAATATAAAAACAGTTACATAGAAACTAGTAATTAATGAAAATGAGTAAAATTAACTGTTAAATGTTAGTACTATTAGTGGACCAGCAGCACACACAATCATGTGTGCTTACGGACTGTATCCCTTGCAGACTGTATTGATATATATTGATATATAATGTAGGAACCAGAATATTAATAACAGAAAGAAACAACCCTTTTGTGTGAATGAGTGTAAATGGGGGAGGGAGGTGTTTTGGGTTGGTGCACTAATTGAAAGTGTATCTTGTGTTTTTTATGTTGATTTCATTTTTAAAAAAACGATACCGATTAAAAAAAAAAAAAAAGGATACCGATAATTTCCGATATTACAATTTGCAGGCCGATATTATCGGACATCTCTATTTAAAATTGTCAAAAAGTCTCAAGAAATAGTTTTTTGTGTTTAGCAAGGCAAGGCAACTTTATTTATATAGCACGTTTACAACAATTTTAAAATTGGACCAAAGTGCTTTACAGGTTAAAAAGCATAGAGCAAAAAAAACCAAGGAATATAAACAATGCATAAGCTAAACAAGCAAGAATGTGACTGACGTGATACGTAACAATAGTTACCTTACCGTACTATATACCCTGCAGTTCTGGGCTCCGGTGAAGCTTGACCTCAGTGCTGCAAGCTGTGCTTTTGGATCTTGCACTTTAGGCATTTTTGCAGGGAAATCCCTCTCCTAACTCCTTGTATCGGTTTTTTAAACGGCGCTCCAGATTCCCTTTCTTCGCCAACACCACCGTTGCATTGCAAATCAAACAAATAGATGTTGAATGAGAGTAAACATGAAAAATAATCTTCCTCCCATTCAGGGGGAAAATGGTCTTGGCTTGTTTGTGTGTGACCGCTCTGATCGCTACCTGCACGCTACTGTCATCTTCCTGTCATGCAAGTCACATGCTATCTAAGGTTAAACGTTATTTCCATCCATCCAGCCATTTTCTACCGCTTATTATAAATTACTAAAAAACAACGTTTAGTTTTTTCCCCCCTACACAACTCGCGGTCGACGGTCCACACCGCGATCAACTGGTATAGCACTCCTGCTGTAATGTGATGCATCATGGACTACTAATGTGAGAGTGATTTGCTGCACTGGAGGACATCACGCGGATCAGCTGTCTGTCTTCTTCTCCAGAGTTCCTTCTCTCGCACGCACACCAGCTCAGATCACATCTAATCATGCAGCTTGAGGTCCATTCAGACTTGATGCTGTCATGTGTAGGCTGTCCAACATCGCAATGGCCTCCGGTAACGCCTCAACATGTTGATGTATTTGTGTTTATCCAGAGCTTCCGCCTTGTCTCACTGAAACATTGCACGTTATATATCCATGTATGGATATTTATACATACATACTCTATATGTGTGTAGGTATATACAGTATATGTATGTAAATATACATGTATATATGTAAATATGTGCTTGTGTATGCATACATACACATATATATATATATATATATATATATATATATATATATATATATATATATATATATATATATATATATATATATATATATAACGTATTTTCCGCACTATAAGGTGCACGCACCTTCAATGAATGGCATATTTTAAAACTTTGTTCATATATAAGGCGCACCGCATTATAAGGCGCATAGAATAGAATGGTAAATGGGTCGTACTTGTATAGCGCTTTTCTACCTTTTTAAGGAACTCAAAGCGCTTTGAAACTATTTTCCACATTCACCCATTCACACACACACATTCACACACTTATGGCGGGAGCTGCCATGCACGGCGCTAACCAGGCCCATCAGGAGCAAGGGTGAAGTGTCTTGCTAAAGGACACAACGGACGTGACTAGGATGGTAGAAGGTGGGGTTTGAACCAGTAACCCTCAGATTGCTGGCACGGCCACTCTCCCAACTTCGCCACGCCGCTACAGTAGAGGCTGGTGTTACGTTATGCATCCATTAGATGGATCTGCGCTAAAGGGGAATGTCAACAAAACAGTCAGATGGGTCAGTCAAACTTTATTAATAGATTACAAACCAGCGTTCAGACAACTCTGTTCACTCCCAAAATGAATAAACAGCTGTTTTATTATTTTCCCCGAGGTAAAGTCAGTGACGTGGTGTTTTGTTTATCTTTTAACAACAGCAAGGTATAACATGTACTGCAACATTTATATCACATAGTGGAGGGGAACTTTTCCTCGATTCAATAAACACGTAAAAAACAGTCTGATACTTTTACGGTAAATCAAACGTTGCAATCACAATATAGTAACACTCGAAATCGTGCAAAGCAATAACAATATATCAATAAGTCAACGTTGCTCAAACGTTAATGTCACACAACACAACACACAAAATACACATGTAAAGTTTACTTTATGAAGTTATTCCTCATCCACGAATCCCTCAAATTCTTCTTCTTCAGTGTCCGAATTAAACAGTTGGGCGAATACGGCATCCAACATGCCCGCTGTTGCTCTATTCCCGTGTTCTACTACGTGACTGATCGCCTTCAGTTTAAAGGCCTACTGACATGAAATGTTTTTATTTAAACGGGGATAGCAGATCCATTCTATGTGTCATACTTGATCATTTCGCGATATTGCCATATTTTTGCCGAAAGGATTTAGTAGAGAACATCAACGATAAAGTTGCAACTTTTGGTCGCTGATAAAAAAAGCCTTGCCTGTACCGGAAGTAGCGTGACGTCAACAGTTGAAAGGCTCCTCACATTTTCCTATTGTTTTCAATGCAGCGAGAGCGATTCGGACCGAGAAAGCGACGATTACCCCATTAATTTGAGCAAGGATGAAAGATTCGTGGATGAGGAACGTGAGAGTGAAGGACTAGAATGCAGTGCAAGACATCTTTTTTCGCTCTGACCGTAACTTAGGTACAAGGTCTCATTGGATTCCACACTCTCTCCTTTTTCTATTGTGGATCACGGATTTGTATTTTAAACCACCTCGGATACTATATCCTCTTGAAAATGAGAGTCGAGAACCCAAAATGGACATTTACAGTGACTTTTATCTCCACGACAATACATCGGCGAAGCTCTTTAGCTACTGAGCTAACGTGATAGCATCGGGCTCAAATGCAGATAGAAACAAAAGAAATAAACCCCTGACTGGAAGGATAGACAGAAGATCAACAATACTATTAAACCATGGACATGTAACTACACGGTTAATGCTTTCCAGCCTGGCGAAGGTTAACAATGCTGTTGCTAACGACGCCATTGAAGCTAACTTAGCAACCGGACCTCACAGAGCTATGCTAAAAACATTAGCTATCCACCTACGCCAGCCAGCCCTCATCTGCTCATCAACACCCGTGCTCACCTGCGTTCCAGCGATCGACGGTGCGACGAAGGACTTCACCCGATCACAGATGCGGTCGGCGAGACGGAGGAAGTTAAGGTGAGTTCGCCGGCTAGCGCGTCTGCTATCCATCTCTGTCCTCCTGGTTATGTTGCTGTAGTCCGCCGCTAATACACCGATCCCACCTACAACTTTCTTCTTTGCAGTCTTCATTGTTCATTAAACAAATTGCAAAAGATTCACCAACACAGATGTCCAGAATACTGTGGAATTTTGAGATGAAAACAGAGTTTTTTGTATAGGATTCAATGTGTTTGCATACTTCCCGTTTCAACGATTGACGTCACGCGCATACGTCATCATACATAGACATTTTCAACCGGAAGTTTCGCGGGAAATTTTAAATTGCACTTTATAAGTTAACCCGGCCGTATTGGCATGTGTTGCAATGTTAAGATTTCATCATAGATATATAAACTATCAGACTGCGTGGTCGGTAGTAGTGGGTTTCAGTAGGCCTTTAAACTCTGCGTCGTAAGCGTGTCTCTTAATAGGAGCCAATTTTGGGGTCTTTACATAAACACACAAATGGAAATGAAACGGCACGCCTCGCGCAGTCATATATCCCAGCATGCACCGCACGCTTCTTCTTCTACGGTGAGCAGCTGCCGACTTCATTTTCCCCCGTAGAAGAAGCGCTTAGTAGAAGAAGGTCTCGTAGTTGCGAGACCTGTTGTGGCTCAGTATTGGTCCATATATAAGGTGCACCGGATTATTAGGCGCACTGTCAGCTTTTGAGAAAATTGGAGGTTTTTAGGTGCGCCTTTATAGTGCGGAAAATACGGTATTTGAAATGTCATCAGCTCGTGACATCATGTGTTTGGGACATTTTCAAAGGTGATTAGACATTTCAATATGATCACTCGGTTGCATATCCATCCATCCATTTTCTACCGCTTATTTCAGTTAAAATAGGGGTGTTCTTATCTGATATTGATATCAGATATCCGTCCAATACCAGCAAAAAAACAACCTTGTATGGGATTATATGAGCTTGCGTGTAAAATGTGTGATAGATTCTCCGTTACAAGCAGTCCTGCTGCGGGGTTACTTGTGCAAAGCTGGACAGTCAGTTAACATCTAAATGTCCTCCAATAAACACACAAGGTTGGTCGTTTATTGTATATTA
>NC_084745.1:40961578-40969078 GCF_033978785.1 Entelurus aequoreus
AACGTTGCTTGGATGGCAACATATGTTGCTCCAAAACCTGTATGTACCTTTCAGCATTAATGGCGCCTTCACAGATGTGTAAATTACCCATGTCTTGGGCACTAATACACCCCCATACTATCACAGATGCTGGCTTTTCAACTTTGCGCCTATAACAATCCGGATGGTTCTTTTCCTCTTTGGTCCGGAGGACACGACGTCCACAGTTTCCAAAAACAATTTGAAATGTGGACTCGTCAGACCACAGAACACTTTTACACTTTGTATCAGTCCATCTAAGATGAGCTCAGGCCCAGCGAAGCCGACGGCGTTTCTGGGTGTTGTTGATAAACGGTTTCGCCTTGCATAGGAGAGTTTTAACTTGCACTTACAGATGGAGCGACCAACTCTAGTTACTGACAGTGGGTTTCTGAAGTGTTCCTGAGCCCATGTGGTGATATCCTTTACATGCTGATGTCGCTTGTTGATGCAGTACAGCCTGAGGGATCGAAGGTCACGGGCTTAGCTGCTTACGTGCAGTGATTTCTCCAGATTTTCTGAACCCTTTGATGATATTACGGACCGTAGATGGTGAAATCCCTAAATTCCTTGCAATAGCTGGTTGAGAAAGGTCAAAGTGGTGACCCTCGCCCCATCCTTGTTTGTGAATGACTGAGCATTTCATGGAATCTACTTTTATACCGAATCATGGCACCCACCTGTTCCCAATTTGCCTGTTCACCTGTGGGATGTTCCAAATAAGTGTTTGACGAGCATTCCTCAACTTTATCAGTATTTATTGCCACCTTTCCCAACTTCTTTGTCACGTGTTGCTGGCATCAAATTCTGAAGTTAATGATTATTTGCACAAAAAAAAAAGTTTATCAGTTTGAACATCAAATATGTTGTCTTTGTAGCATATTCAACTGAATATGGTTTGAAAATTATTTGCAAATCATTGTATTCCGTTTATATTTACATCTAACACAATTTCCCAACTCATATGGAAACGGGGTTTGTACAAGTACCGTATTTTTCGGACTATAAGTCACAGTTTTTTTTATAGTTTGGTGTGACTTATACTCAGAAGCGACTTATGTGTGAAATTATTAACACATTACCGTAAAATATCAAATAATATTATTTAGCTCATTCACGTAAGAGACTAGACGTATAAGATTTCATGGGATTTAGCGATTAGGAGTGACAGATTGTTTGGTAAACGTATAGCATGTTCTATATGTTATAGTTATTTGAATGACTCTTACCATAATATGTTACGTTAACATACCAGGCACGTTCTCAGTTGGTTATTTATGCGTCATATAACGTACACTTATTCAGCCTGTTGTTCACTATTCTTTATTTATTTTAAATTGCCTTTCAAATGTCTATTCTTGGTGTTGGGTTTTATCAAATACATTTCCCCAACAAATGCGACTTATATATGTTTTTTTCCTTCTTTATTATGCATTTTCGGCCGGTGCGACTTATACTCCGGAGCGACTTATACTCTGAAAAATACGGTAAATAAACGTGTTTCTTCAAGGTAAAGAAAACAGTTTACCTTATTTGGTGCTTTAACATCAAAAGGCTACACTTTAAATTTCATTTAGATCATTGATGGAGACATAAACTGGGGTCAAACTCTACACGCCACTCCTCCTCCTCCTAGTACGAGCTGTCACTTGTGAGCCGAAAGAAGGGCTTCCTGTTTTGGTGTGTCACAGTAAAACTACACAGCAGGTGTATCTGTCACATGTTTTTGTTCTTAAAGTAATACACACATCAAGGGACACAGTATCACTCCTTGTTTTTCATAATGGATCGACAGTTCAGTACAGTTTGACCCATCACTTCCTTTCAGGATTAAGGTGGACCAGGACTTCAGGAGATGGACTACATAGACGGGTTGTGAACATGTTCCACTGTTTCTGCATGTCTGTGTGTTGTTTTTCTTTAGTTCATCATTCTGTTTATGATGTGAAAACTAGGGGTGTCCCGATACAACGTTGTTTTTTTTTTACCTCTATATCGATACCGATATTGATCTAATACGATATCAGCACACAATTATTATTTTGTAGTATGCAATGTGAGAACAGGTTTGATCAAGTGAAATTAGTCAAACAATGAAAACACTAACTTATTTATATAATAGAATAGAATGCCTTTTATTGTCACTATACACAGGTACAATGAGGTTAAAAGCAACTCCAGTATCAGTGCGACAGTCTACAAATATGCAAAACATAGGAAGGAAAGAAAAGATAAATACCGTAATTTCCGGACTATAAGCCGCACCAGCTAAATTTAGGGGAAAATACAGATTGCTCCATATATAAGCCGCACCCGACTATAAGCCGCAGGGTTTTGATGTGTAATTACCGTAGTATATAGGGGTTCCTGCTACCACGGAGGGGATTGTCGGGACAGAGATGACTGTTTTGGAACGCAAAGCGTCCCATTTATTAACAATAAATCTTTCAATCATTCAATCAAACTTTCACATCATTGACATGGCGAACAGCATTCGTGCAGAGTACAAATAATACAACGGTGCAAAGTAATACAAAGTGCTCGCCTGTACGTTATCAAAATAACCAGCCTACCGGTATATGAAAAGTCAGTCTTTAATCATTGTGTCATCGTCTTCCTCCTGCGTACTAAAACCACCGAAATCCTCTTCGTCGTGTCGGAGAAGAACAGGCCGTAAATAAGCCGCACCCTTGTATAAGCCGCAGGGACCAGAACGAGGGGAAAAAGTAGCGGCTTATAGCCCGGAAATTACGGTAGTGCAAAAGGATGTTAGGTGCACGGTCCAGAATGTTCTGAATGTGTTGTTTAAATATTAAATATTATACTATATACATTAGGGGTGTAACGGTACACAAAAATTTCGGTTCGGTACGTACCCCGGTTTAGAGGTCACGGTTCGGTTCATTTTTCGATACAGTAAGAAAACAACAAAATATAATTGTTTTGGTTATTTATTTACCAAATTTGCAAAATCTTCCACCAAAAATATTTTTCTTAGTGGAATATTTGATGGGAAGTAATCGGAACCTTGGATAGGTCAATAATTCATAATAACATTGATTTTGATTCAATATTATGTTTTGAGCAATGACAGTTTGAAAGAAAAAAAAACAGCTTTGTTTTATTAGTCAACATTGCAACTTTTTCTAAATTACATTTAACCTTTAAGCTTTTTTATTTCACTTTTGTTATGTTTTTGTTTATTTTAATAGTATTTTTAGAATGTGCCGTGAGCCTTTAAAACATTAGCTGTGGGCCGCAAATGGCCTCCGGGGCACACTTTTGACACCCCTGCTATAGATAATAAAAAATAAAATCTGATAAATCTATGGATAAAAAGCAGAGCCTGCCGACGCATGCGCGTTTATCATAACTCTCTCGCTTTCTCTGTCTCTGCCCTTCCCTCACAAATGCTGCGCGCACAATTTGTTTTGTTTTTAACCCCTTCTTAACCCTGAACGTACATTGAAAATACACGCAACCCTAACTCAAAGTGCCGGACGTTTGAGGCATTTACGAAACCCCGCCCGGAATGCCCCGCAAAAGAGGACATGTCCGGTGACAAGAGGACGTATGGTCAGTCTATCGTAGACCGTTAGCTGCTAGCATGCCGTGTGTTGTGCCTCTGTGTGCATTGTTTACACAACGTGTGGTATGCTACTTAAAGGCCGACTGAAATGATTTTTTTTTATTTAAACGGGGATAGCAGATCCATTCTATGTGTCATACTTGATAATTTCGCGATATTGCCTTATTTTTGCTGAAAGGATTTAGTAGAGAACATCGACGATAAAGTTCGCAACTTTTGATCGCTGATAAAAAAAGCCTTGCCTGTACCGGAAGTAGCGTGACGTCACAGGCTGAAGGACTCCTCACATTTCCCCATTGTTTACACCAGCAGCGAGAGCGATTCGGACCGAGAAAGCGACGATTACCCCATTAATTTGAGCAAGGATGAAAGATTCGTGGATGAGGAACGTGAGAGTGAAGGACTAGAGTGCAGTGCAGGACGTATGTTTTTTCGCTCTGACCGTAACTTATGTACAAGGGTTCATTGGATTCCACACTTTCTCCTTTTTCTATTGTGGATCACAGATTTGTATTTTAAACCACCTCGGATACTATATCCTCTTGAAAATGAGAGTCGAGAACGCGAAATGGACATTCACAGTGACTTTTATCTCCACGACAATACATCAGCGAAGCTCTTTAGCTACGGAGCTAACGTGATAGCATCGCGCTTAAATGCAGATAGAAACAAAAGAAATAAGTCCCTGACTGGAAGGATAGACAGAAAATCAACAATACTATTAAACCATGGACCTGTAAATACACGGTTAATGCTTTCCAGCTTGGCAAAGCTTAACAATGCTGTTGCTAACGATGCCATTGAAGCTAACTTAGCAACGGAACCTCACTGAGCTATGATAAAAACATTAGCTATCCACCTACGCCAGCCCTCATCTGCTCATCAACACCTGTGCTCACCTGCGTTCCAGCGATCGACGAAGGACTTCACCCGATCATCCGTGCGGTCGGCGGCTAGCGTCGGATAGCGCGTCTGCTATCCAAGTCAAAGTCCTCCTGGTTGTGCTGCTGCAGCCAGCCGCTAATACACCGATCCCACCTATAACTTTCTTCTTTGCAGTCTTCATTGTTCATTAAACAAATTGAAAAAGATTCACCAACACAGATGTCCAGAATACTGTGGAATTATGAGATGAAAACAGAATTTTTTTGTATTGGATTCAATGGTGTCCGAATACTTCCGTTTAACTATTGACGTCACGCGCATACGTCATCATACATAGACGTTTTCAACCGGAAGTTTAGCGAGGAATTTAAAATTGCACTTTATAAGTTAACCCGGCCGTATTGGCATGTGTTGCAATGTTAAGATTTCATCATTGATATATAAACTATCAGACTGAGTGGTCGGTAGTAGTGGGTTTCAGTAGGCCTTTAATATGTCCGTGTGGAAACTCGTTCGGTACACCTCCGAACCGAACCGAAACCCCCGTACCGAAACGGTTCAATACAAATACACGTACCGTTACACCCCTAATATACATATATACAGAAGCATTCAGATTATTATTATTTTTATTATTATTATTAACCATCTGGGATGGAGTGTTGCTGTCTTTAAGTTGAAGTGTAGTGGTAATTGTTTTTGGCGACCTGTGGGCACAGTAATGCGTGAAGTTAAGCTCACGGCACAGTAAGTTGAGTGATGCGGACCCGTTTGTTACTGGATACTTTCTAATACGCTTCTGCCTTGGAGACTTTGTTTGTATTGACAAATGTGCTGTTTTAGATTGCAGTATTGTTCAATTGTTTTTACTTGCGTCTAGCTTGTGTGCTATTGTGTGCTTAGCTGTTGTGTAGCTGCTAGCTCCTACCACCTTTTTTAAAAGACTTGACTAAATTACAAGAAAAGACCAACCTTGTGTGTTTATTGGAGGACATTTAAGGTGTTAACTGGCTTGTCCAGCTTTGCACAAGTTGGACATTTCATCTTGTTTTTTGCTAATATGGGATCAGGACACCCCTCATGAAGACATCATTGTTGGATAAAGTCATGATTGATGCAAGTCTAAAATGAACATTTTGAAAAATTCACCCTAACAAGCCTTACCTTTCAAACTCAAGGTGCTTTAGGTGACTGCTGGCCAGACCCGACTGGCTGCCTTTCGCCCGAACTTCCTTTCACCCCCAGCGTGACCTCTGTGATAAATCGCCACGCCAACAGTCTCGCCATGACCCCCGACACTCCCCCGGAGACCTGGCCCGGCAGGGAAAGCGCCGCCTACGCCGCGGCCGACGAACGGGACGGAGAGGAGTCGGACAGAAAACAGAAGAAGAAGAAGAAAAGGCGACAAAAAGACGAGGGCTCTCACGAACACTTTGAGGTGCAGTCCCAGGGAGAAAACGCCGCCTCGGCGCAACTGCCCCCTCAGCAGAAAAGTGGAGATGGTGTGTGGGAAGAGCAGATTTGGAAGAGTGGAGGGCGGGGTAAGAAGGGGAAAAGCAGGAAGAAGATTCCAGAAGAGTGGGAAGTGAATCCTGAACAAATGGATACTAGAATCACACAGGACGTGATGAAGGATCTTGGAGGTTCAGCTCTGATTGACATTTCATTTCCTGACCCCATGCAGACCTCCTGGAAGAAGGAGATCTTCACAGAGGAAGGTTTGATTCCCGCTCCTTTATCTCACGATCTGTTGTCTCCTGAGAGTGTTTCCATCAGTCCACTTGTGCTGAACAGCGAGCTGAAAGCCACGGCAGCTCCGTTCACCATGCCCTCCTCCACCTGTCCTGGACCTGCAGGCTCCTTAGCCGGGCCTCAAAGTCCAGATGAATCCTTCAATCTGCTGATCGATGTTAAAGATGTGGACATGGTTGACAGCGGGATGTTTGACAGCAGCAGTTTTTTTCAGGAGCCTCGTATACCAGCCACGGATACGTCTGCTTTTAGTCCTTCTCCGCAGCCGAGCGCCAGCCTTTCCGTAGAAGGTGCGGTGTTGGCGTCGGCCCCGCCCCTGTCCCCGTCAGACGCTTCATGGCTGCTGAACAACTCGCAAGTGAGCAGCAATAACGAGCTGTTCGATTTCAGCGACACGAGCGCTCAACGTCCAAGCCTGGCCTTCGACACCCCAAGCCCCGCCCCCCTGCGCTCCCCTAAAACCACAGCACAACAATCCAAAAGCAAGGATCACAAACATGACCTAAAACAATCCAAGAAGTCACGTTCTTCTCCTCTTCAAAGTCCGACATCAGCAGACGCGAACCAGTTCCCGCCAGCAGAGTGTGCAGGTATCAGCCCAGCTTCTTCCCCATCGGCCAGCCCTCTCGGACCTCCTGGATCTGCTCTTAATCCTGCAGCCAAGCCTTTCTTCCCCAGTTTTGCTGATTCTTTGGAACAACCAACTGTGGTCGCCCCCGCCATCCAAGGTTGGTTGGGGATTATGGAGACAAAATGTCCGTCTTTTCACGCAACCAACAGAAATGTGGGATTACAAAGAAACAATTTTCAAATGAAAATTATATATTCAAACAAAAAACTGAAGTTTTGTTTGCAATTAGTTTTTGTTTGTTTAAAATAGTTTTGTTTTTGTTTGTTTACAAATCTCTTTTTAGTTGCAAATCGTTTTTTGTTTATAATTGGTTTCTTATTGTTGCAATTATTATTTGTGGTTATAAATATTTTTTGGGGGTTATACATTTTTTGGGGGTACAAATCGTTTTTTCTGTTAAACATCTTTTTTTGGATACATATCAGTTTTTTTTAGTTGCAAATAATTTTTGGTTGAAAAACCGTTATTTGTTTGGGTTACAAATCGTTTTTTGTTAAATATTTTTTTGGGGTTAATTGTTTTTATGATTGCACATCATTTTGGGGGTTTACAAAAAAATGTTTTTGTTCCAAATAGTTTTTTAGCTGCAAAACGTTTTTCCAGGAAAACTTTTTTTTGGGTTACG
>NC_084745.1:40971578-41049078 GCF_033978785.1 Entelurus aequoreus
CAGGCTATAAGGTGCACTTAAAATCATTTCATTTTCTCAAAATGGACAGTGTGCTATACAATCCGGTGTGCCTAATTTACAGATTAATTCTGGTTGTTCTTAAAGACCTCGAAGCTATTTTATCTGGTACATGGTGTCATGATAGATGGCAGTCACACATAAGAGATACGTGTGGACTGCATGTTGACGCCTGTTCAATAAATGACGCTAGCAAGTATATGTAAGCAAGCGACACCAGAACTTTGATGTTTCATTGCGAATACAAAACATTACCAACGGCGCTCAAAAATCTGTCTAAATGTTTTAGTACGACTTTGTTAACTACGACGCTGTACCGCTTGATGGATTGTTGGCACATTACGACTGCCGTAGTCTGACGTGCTGTGCTTCAACTAGGGCTGCAACTAATGATTAATTTGATAATCGATTAATCTGTCGATTAATCCTTCGATTAATAATCGGATAAAAGAGACAAACTACATTTCTATCCTTTCCAGTATTTTATTGGGAAAAAAACAGCATACTGGCACCATACTTATTTTGATTATTGTTTCTCAGCTGTTTGTACATGTTGCAGTTTATAAATAAAGGTTTATAAAAAAAAAATATTAAAAAAAATAATAATTTAAAAAATAAATAAAAATTAAAAATAAATAAAAAATTGCCTCTGCGCATGCGCATAGCATAGATCCAACAAATCGATGACTAAATTAATCGCCAACTATTTATATAATCGATTTTAATCGATTTAATCGATTAGTTGTTGCAGCCCTAGCTTCAACATACGGGTATTATTATGATGAGTGTATAAGGACCCCAAAATGGCATCTATTAGGACACATATTATCTGCCGTTTTGTTTCGACAGATTACGCAAATCCAACTTTTCTTACCTATTGGTTTCTGCTAATGTGTATTTGGGATCTGCATAAGTCCTGAAAATGTGCGCGTCCACCTTTGTAGTCCGTGCCGTAGTCAATAAGGTCCTTCTTTTTCTCTACCCTTTTGTGGGCATTTCTAATACAAAGTAGCATACAGTTCAGAAAATTTATTTTAGAATTACCTAAACCAGGGGTGTCAAACTAATTTTAGCACAGGGGCCGCATGGAGGAAAATCTGTGCACAAGCAGGCCGGACTATTAAAATCATGGCATTAAAACTAAAAAATAAAGACAACTTCAGATCGTTTTCTTTGTCTTACTTTGGCCAAAAATAGAACAAACACATTCTGAAAATATTACAATAAAAATATAGAAAAATATACCGGCAGCGGTAAAGTTTAGATCCATGAAGGAAAGAAGAAAGAGAATGAATGTTTATAACTGAATACATTTACATATGCAGAAAAATGTGTTTTCTTTTATATTAATTTTTTAATTAAGTAACGTTTATGACAACCTTTTTACAAAACACAATATAGAATGTGCAATACAACAGGATAATGCATACATTTATCATTTGTTTTCAAAATGGTTACAAAAAAGTGGGACCCCAGAAATTTACTGTGGGACCCCGATTTGAAAATTCCTAGCGCCAACCCTGATGGAGTATTGGTGCGTGCAAAACAGCAGCAGGTGGCTGTGGCCTGATTCTAATACTAATCAAATATCATCGCGGCGGCCATAGATCATTCATTCGCAAGCCGGATTTGGCCAGCTGGCCTTGACTTGGACACCCCTGACCTAAATGGTACAAATGAGCATTTTTACGGCACAAACAAATAGCAGTATTATTTTAACATTTGCACCTGACAATGGGGTCATTTTTGCATTAGGGAATTTTTTGTTTTGAAATGTCCAAGTTTGACTATTTTTTTTGTCTTTTTCACTTTGCATGTCCCGTCATTGCTGCTTTGGACACATCTACCTCCCAGGTGAGTCTCGCTTTATGTTGTCTTACAGTGTTGGAAATATGTACTGTATGTAATATAACATTTCAGTATCCACGGCTACAAACGACGCAAAGTAAACACAAGTCGAAGCAAACCTTTTAGTTATTTGTTTTAATGGGAATCCCCAATAATAAACAGATCTCATTTGCAAATTTACAACCTCAAAAAACACCCAGATAAACAAATAAACGCTATCGCGATTGGTTAATCTGGTGAGGTCTTTTCATTGGCTTCAGCTCTGGTGGAGCGCCTAGAAGAAGATCACCCTTGATTAATCAAGGGAAAGTAAAAGTTTTATCAATGTTTCTGTTGGTTAGCTTATTACCGAAGCTACACATCAAGGTTAGAGGTGGCACAGCGGGCTCTGGTTTGGTAGCGTCAAGCATCCTTTCAACTTAACCATCCTCGTGCGAGGTTGATAGCTGAATCAAATCGTTAAATACACGACTATTCTAAGACAAAGTTTACCTTCAGACACGTGGAAACATTTACGATCAGCAATAGTACGGCTGTCAAAATTAACGCGATAAAGAGTTAGCCGAAATGTCCTTTCAAGGCACAATTTGTATTGACGCTTGACGGTTAACATGTTTGTGTCCTGTGTGGCTTTTGGTCTATTCGGTAGCGAGGAAAATGCAGCTGAGCCACAAGCAGGAAGTAAATTGAATGGCATGTCTAGCTCCAAAATACCTGATAGCTCGCTCTCCTGACGAGACTTAAAGGCCTACTGAAACCCACTACTACCGACCACGCAGTCTGATAGTTTATATATCAATGATGAAATCTTAACATTGCAACACATGCCAATACGGCCGGGTTAATTTATAAAGTGCAATTTTAAATTTCCCGCTATACTTCCGGTTGAAAACGTCTATGTATGATGACGTATGCGCGTGACGTCAATCGTTGGTGAATCTTTTGCAATTTGTTTAATGAACAATGGAGACTGCAAAGAAGAAAGCTGTAGGTGGGATCGGTGTATTAGCGGCGGACTACAGCAACATAACCAGGAGGACTTTGAGATGGATAGCAGATGCGCTAGCCGCAAACCCCACCTTGACTTCCTCCGTCTCCGGGCCGCCGACCGCATCTGTGATCGGGTGAAGTCCTTCGTCGCGCCGTCGATCGCTGGAATGCAGGTTAGCACGGGTGTTGATGAGCAGATGAGGGCTGGCTGGCGTAGGTGGATAGCTAATGTTTTTAGCATAGCTCTGTGAGGTCCCGTTGCTAAGTTAGCTTCAATGGTGTCATTAGCAACAGCATTGTTAAGCTTCGCCAAGCTGGAAAGCATTAACCGTGTAGTTACATGTCCATGGTTTAATAGTATTGTTGATTTTCTGTCTATCCTTCCAGTCAGGGGTTTATTTCTTTTGTTTCTATATGCAGTTAAGCACGATGCTATCACGTTATCTCCGTAGCTAAAGTGCTTCGCCGATGTATTGTCGTGGAGATAAAAGTCACTGTGAATGTCCATTTCACGTTCTCGACTCTCATTTTCAAGAGGATATAGTATCCGAGGTGGTTTAAAATACAAATCCGTGATCCACAATAGAAAAAGGAGCGAGTGTGGAATCCAATGAGCCAGCTTGTACCTAAGTTACGGTCAGAGCGAAAAACGATACGTCCTGCACTGCACTCTAGTCCTTCACTCTAACGTTCCTCATCCACAAATCTTTCATCCACGCTCAAATTAATGGGGTAATCGTAGCTTTCTCGGTCCGAATCGCTCTCGCTGCATTGAAAACAATGGGGAAATGTGAGGAGCCTTTCAACCTGTGACGTCACGCTACTTCCGGTACAGGCAAGGCTTTTTTTTATCAGCAACCAAAAGTTGCAACTTTATCGTCGATGTTCTCTACTAAATCCTTTCAGCAAAAATATGGCAATATCGCGAAATGATCAAGTATGACACATAGAATGGATCTGCTATCCCCGTTTAAATAAAAAAAAATCATTTCAGTAGGCCTTTAAGTTATTTTCATTCCCTGTCGCTGTGAGTACATACTGGGGATGTAACAGTATAATGATAAACCGCAGTAAAATTCCCCACCGTTAGTAAGCTGTTTAAATGTTTAATTATCGAAAAACCATCATTTATTAATGCATTTTAGGCAACACTGCTTACTTCCTAAAAACAAAGTCGCTGCATGCGCAACAGCGCCGTTTTGCTCCACAAAAAATGACAGAAAGCAACTACGCGGACCTTGATCCAGGAGATGTTTCCATTGATTAACGGGAACGTTGCCACAACTTTATAAAGTTTTCAGTTTATTCACTGGGATGCTCACTCGTTCTGTAACTAATTGCTAACTTTGTCAGTGTTCCAATAACATCAATACTAGCTCAAATGTTTTGTCATCTTATCGAATTGAACGCAAGCTGTGAAGTATCAACGCACTGAGGTACAAAGATTGTGTATTAGATGTGTGAAATATCACTCCTGTTTATTTTTGTTGGCCAAACTGCTGCTCTGAACCACATTGGAGAAGAACAAAGCTTGTTAATTAGACTTAATCTTCATTAGTCAAACTGCTTTGTGTTTTATATTGATATCAAAAAGTAAACACATGTTTTTAACATTACTTGTGTGTTTTTTTCATTTCACAAAGTCATTACTTTAAAAACCATTCATGTGACAGAGCATTTTGTTAGTTTTATGGTGTATGGTTCATTTCTATACGACATTTCTGCTCAAACTCTTAATGGATCTGTCCTGATACAGCATGTACATACATACATGTACATACATACATGTACATGCACATTTACAAAATTCTAAACAATTATACTGTACATAACGTCAGTACATTATATACAGTACATAATATACTGTACATAACATACAGAACATTATATACATCATATACTGTACATTATATACAGTACATGTACTGTACATAACATACAGTACAGTATATAAAGCACATCATACACTGTACATAACACACTACATTACATACAGCATGTCATACTGTACATAACACACAGTAATTACATACAGCACGTCATACTGTACATAACATACAGTGCATCACATTCTGTGCATACCGTAGAGTACATCATATACTATACATAATGTACAGTACATCCTATAATGTACATAATATACAGTACATCACATACAGTACATCGTATACCATACATAACACACAGTACATTATATACAGCACAACATATACTGTACATAGCATACAGTACATCATATTGTACATAACATACAGTACATTATATACTGTACATAACATACAGTACATTAGATACTGTACATAACATACAGCACATTGTATACTGTACATAACATACAGTACATCACATACTGTACATAATTTACAGTACATCATATACTGTACATAACATACAGTACATTGTATACTGTACATTACATACAGTACATTATATACAGTACAAAACATACAGTGCATCATATACTGTACATAACATACAGTACATTGAATACAGTGCGTTGTATACTATACATAAAATACAGTATATCATAGACTGTACATTACACACCGTACATTATATACAGTAAATTATATACAGTACATCATATTAGGGCTGCAACTAACGATTAATTTGATAATCGATTAATCTGATGATTATTACTTCGATTAATAATCGGATAAAAGAGACAAACTACATTTCTATCCTTTCCAGTATTTTATTGAAAAAATAGCACGCTGGCACCATACTTATTTTGATTATTGTTTCTCAGCTGTTTGTACATGTTGCAGTTTATAAATAAAGGTATATAAAAAAAATGTAAACAAAAAAAAAAGAAAAATTGCCTCTGCGCATGCGCATAGCTTAGATCCAACGAATCGACGACTAAATTAATCGCCAACTATTTTTATAATCGATTAGTTGTTGCAGCCCTACATCATATACGGTTTTACGCAGAGACCTGGCTGAGTCATCAAGATATTTGAATAGGAACACTTTTCAGTTATTTTCAACTCATGAGTGATGATTGAACATTATTATACAATAAAAGATTGTGCCTGAGAGTCTGAGGCAGGTGTCGTTCAGATCATATGTGTGTGCATTCATTGCTGTATTTCATACTGTATTTCAATGTTTTGAACTTTTAGGAATGGTTGTGCTGCAAAAACATGTGTTCAGGATTGTGTAGTGATACAAATGTGGCTGGTCTTACAGTTAAAGTGTACATTGTCAGTCATAATCCATAAAGGTTCTGTAATTTAGGTGTGGTGTTATCAATGTATGTCTCTTGTGGTGGTCACTATATGGTTGTTGTTGTTGTCCAGAAGGGTATAATAATGAAACTATGTTACTATCCTCATTAAATTCTACAAGACATTTGATGTCTCAAATTGACTTTTGGTTTATACATCTGATCCAAACTTGGTGCTGTATGTGTGTGTGTCTCTGTCCTTGGTGCTGAAACATGTGACGCTAATCAGACAGTACGAGGGGCTAATGTCATGTCAAAATTACTGAGTGAAAGTCAAAAGATGTTGTTGATTATTTCTGAACAGATCTTCTCTTCATGCCTCAGCGGATGAAGGTCAACTTTATCATAACAGTTCGTAGTTTGCCTCGTTAACTTCATTCCCTGACTGACTGGCAAGCAGAACCCCACTTTATTGGGTCTGCCTGATGAGCAGCTTGGTGATCAGTGATGTCAAAGTCATCTCAGTTCAGGGAACACATTCAGTCTAATGAGATGTCAAGCCTAGAAAGAACTAGAAACGTTTGTTCTAGTGCAGACATATTTCTGTCTTAGATGTGTTTACCACAGGACTGCAATGCATGTGTGCGGAGAGAGGGTTACATGGTGCCCTAGTCTGATTTGCATAATTGGCCGTGACACGTGTGCTTTTTGAACATGAACGTAAACTACAAATGAACTTTCCCTTATTTCTGTCATTTTTGTTTGCATCGCAATTGTTTTTAGATGTGTTAAAATGAGCAATACATTGTATTTGTCAGTCTCCAAAAAGGTCCAGTAAGAACAGAAATCAATCACAAAATATGTCGCTATTAGCCTTTTTGAAAAATAGTCCTTAGATGGGCCTGATTACTCTGCACGTTACCTAACCAGCATGCCTTGTGGTGTGTAGTGAGTGTAATTTTGCACATGTGTTAATGCGTTTATTTGATTTACGTGTGGTGAAATGAATATAGTTTTATGGTCATGATCTATTAAAATCTGGGCATCATGCGCTGAAAAGCATTTTCAAACTATAAAATTAAAGTAAAAGTAGTATTTCGATATTTTTCGGAACGCTTCAATACTTTGTTTTAACAGAACATCTTATGATACATTAAACATATGTTGCTTATTGCAATTTAAAAAATAATTTGGTCATTAAATAAGATAGTGAACATACTAAACGACTTGTATTTTAGTAGTAAGCAAACAAAAGGATTTTAATTTGGCTGCTGATGTATAGTAACATATTGGGTCATTTCTCATTCTATTTTGTCTATATAATGGATTATTTTTTATCTACTTGTTCATTTACTGTTAATATCTGCTCACTTCCTCTTTTAACATGTTCTATCTACACTTCTGATAAAATGTAATAATTACTTATTTTTCTGTTGTTTGATAATTTACATAAGGTTTGGGTGATATTATTAAATCCAATACCAAGTAGTTACAGTGTCATACATTGGTCATATTTAAAGTTCTTCTGTGTCCAGGGATGTAGTTCATGGGTTTATAAGCATTAAAAAAAGACAAAAGATGATAGTAAAAAACATTGACAATCATTGTAATATCGACTATGTACGCTCTTGTACTTGGTATCGTTACAGTTGTCTGTTTAAACCCACCCATGGCATTTGTTTACATTCAGGAGTGCTAGCTTGCTGTTAGCTATTGTATCCTCCTACGATGTGTAGTGAAGCATTTTGGCTATTTCTCGTCCTGCAGGGATGATACTAGTAAAAAAAATACTTTATTTGTCGCCTTTAAGGCGATGATTATAGTGATTTAGAAGAAGCTAAAATACTACCGACTGCGGATGGACGTTAGCCACTAGCTAGCTAATAGCTAACAAGAGCAAGAGCGAAGCATCTCTTGCAGAGCGGCGCTCCAGGTTAAACATAGGGTATATAGGGTCTAGGTTCAGCTTCATCGTTTATTCTTAAAGGCCTACTGAAACCCACTACTACCGACCACGCAGTCTGATAGTTTATATATCAATGATGAAATCTTAACATTGCAACACATGCCAATACGGCCGGGTTAACCTATAAAGTGCAATTTTAAATTTCCCGCTAAACTTCCGGTTGAAAACGTCTATGTATGATGACGTATGCGCGTGACGTCAATCGTTGAAACGGAAGTATTCGGACACCATTGTATCCAATACAAAAAGCTCGGTTTTCATCGCAAAATTCCACAGTATTCTGGACATCTGTGTTGGTGAATCTTTTGCAATTTGTTTAATGAACAATGAAGACTGCAAAGAAGAAAGTTGTAGGTGGGATCGGTGTATTAGCGGCTGGCTGCAGCAACACAACCAGGATGACTTTGACTTGGATAGCAGACGCGCTATCCGACGCTAGCCGCCGACCGCACGGATGATCGGGTGAAGTCCTTCGTCCTTCTGTCGATCGCTGGAACGCAGGTGAGCACGGGTGTTCATGAGCAGATGAGGGCTGGCTGGCGTAGGTGGATAGCTAATGTTTTTAGCATAGCTCTGAGGTCCCGTTGCTAAGTTAGCTTCAATGGCGTCATTAGCAACAGCATTGTTAAGCTTCACCAGGCTGGAAAGCATTAACCGTGTAGTTACAGGTCCATGGTTTAATAGTATTGTTGTTTTTCTGTCTATCCTTCCAGTCAGGGGTTTATTTATTTTGTTTCTATCTGCAGTTAAGCCCGATGCTATCACGTTAGCTCAGTAGCTAAAGTGCTTCGCCGATGTATTGTTGTGGAGATAAAAGTCACTGTGAATGTCCATTTCGCGTGCTCGACTCTCATTTTCAAGAGGATATAGTATCCGAGGTGGTTTAAAATACAAATCCGTGATCCACAATAGAAAAAGGAGAGAGTGTGGAATCCATTGAGCCAGCTTGTACATAAGTTACGTTTAGAGCGAAAAAAGATGCGTCCTGCACTGCACTCTAGTTCTTCACTCTCACGTTCCTCATCCACGATTCTTTCATCCTGGCTCAAATTAATGGTGTAATCGTCGCTTTCTCGGTCCGAATCGCTCTAGCTGCTGGTGTAAACATTTGGGAAATGTGAGGAGCCTTTCAACCTGTGACGTCACGCTACTTCCGGTACAGGCAAGGCTTTTTTATCAGCGACCAAAAGTTGTGAACTTTATCGTCGATGTTCTCTACTAAATCCTTTCAGCAAAAATATGGCAATATCGCGAAATGATCAAGTATGACACATAGAATGGATCTGCTATCCCCGTTTAAATAAAAAAAAATCATTTCAGTAGGCCTTTAAGGTAAAATGTGTCCATTCTCCCTTTTCTATCTCTAGGTGTTTCTGCTTGTAAGTACTCCGTGCGTGTGTGTTGTCTAATATGCATAATGCTCATCTGCTCGTTTGACCAGCAATGTCACGGCGTGACGACGGCGCGCCAATATGTCCGGGGGGGAAAAAGTACTGGTAATTTTCAGAAGCAGTATAGTACCGTTTTTAATTCATTAGTACAGCCCTAATATATATACCGTACATATTCATATATGTACAGTACATGTGATAAAAGCAAAACATTTTTTCACCAACATTTCCAGAAACTGTTATTACCAGGAACGATTTTACCCAGATGAACACTTATTGCTTTTACACACCTCAATGTTCTGGGAAAAACATGCACAGTTGTAGCTTGGAATACCTCTTACTTTGAAAAAGTAATTATGAAACATTGAATGCTTGGCCCCCAAAATATCACAATTTCAACATGTCCTGATATAACTTTTTCACTTCCGATACGACAGTAAGTATTGGCTGATGCAATATTAATCTGATACAATATTAACAGGAGTCATACATACTTGTATTATTTTTGTAGTGTGGAACGTAGTGTTGTCCCGATACCAATATTTTGGTACCGGTACCAAAATGTATTTCGATACTTTTCTGTACTTTTCTAAATAAATGGGACCACAAAAAATTGCATTATTGGCTTTATTTTAGCAAAAAATCTTAGGGTACATTAAACATATGTTTCTGCAATTTTGTCCTTAAATAAAATAGTGAACATACAAGACAACTTGTCTTTTATTAGTAAGTAAACAAACAAAGGCTCCTAATTAATCTGCTGACATATGCAGTAACATATTGTGTTATTTATCATTCTATTATTTTGTCAACATTATTAAGGACAAGTGGTAGAAAATGAATTATTAATGTACTTGTTCATTTACTGTTAATATCTGCTTACTTTCTCTTTTAACATGTTCTCTATACACTTCTGTTAAAATTGAATAATCACTTATTCTTCTGTTGTTTGGATGCTTTACATTAGTTTTGGATGATACCACAAATTTGGGTATCAATCCGATACCAAGTAGTTACAGGATCATTCATTGGTCATAATTTAAAGGCCTACAGAAACCCACTACTACCGACCACACAGTCTGATAGTTTATATATCAATGATGAAATATTAACATTGCAACACATGCCAATACAGCCGGGTCAACTTATAAAGTGCAATTTTAAATTTCCCGGGAAATATCCGGCTGAAAACGTCTCGGTATGATGACGTTTGCGCGTGACGTCACGGGTTGAAGCAGACATTTTGGAATAGCACGGTGGCCAGCTTAAGTCGTCTGTTTTCACCACATAATTCCACAGTATTCTGGACATCTGTGTCGGTGAATCTTTTGCAATTTGTTCAATTAACAATGGAGACTGCAAAGAAGAAAGATGTAGGTGGGATCGGTGTATTAGCGGCTGGCTGCAGCAACACAACCAGGAGGACTTTGACTTGGATAGCAGACGCGCTATCCGACGCTAGCCGCCGACCACACCGATGATCTGAAGTCCTCCGTCGCGCCGTCGATCGCTGGAACGCAGGTGAGCACGGGTGGTGATGAGCAGATGAGGGCTGGCGTAGGTGGAGAGCTATTGTTTTTAGCATAGCTCTGTCGAGGTCCCGTAGCTAAGTTAGCTTCAATGGCGTCATTAGCAACAGCATTGCTAGGCTTCGCCAGGCTGGACAGCATTAACCGTGTGGTTACAGGTCCAGGGTTTGGTTCGGTGTCTCCTGATAGTAGAAGTAATATTAGTATTGTTGATCTTCTGTCTATCCCTCCAGTCAGGGGCTTATTTCTTCTGTTTCTATCTGCAGTTAAGCACGATGCTATCATGTTAGCTCCGAAGCTAAAGTGCTTTGCCGATGTATTGTCTTGGAGATAATAGTCACTGTGAATGTCCATTTCGCGTTCTCGACTCTCATTTTCAAGAGGACATAGTATCCGAGGTGGTTTAAAATACAAATCCGTGATCCACAATAGAAAAAGGAGAAAGTGTGGAATCCAATGAGCCCTTGTACCTAAGTTACGGTCAGAGCGAAAAAAGATACGTCCTGCACTGCACTCTAATCCTTCACTCTCACGTTCCTCATCCACAAATCTTTCATCCTCGCTCAAATTATTGGGGTAATCGTCGCTTTCTCGGTCCGAATTGCTCTGGCTGCTGGTGTGAATAATGTGCAGATGTGAGGTGCTCTTCAACCTGTGACGTCACGCTACTTCCGCTACAGGCAAGGCTTTTTTATCAGCGACCAAAAGTTGTGAACTTTATCGTCGATGTTCTCTACTAAATACTTTAAGCAAAAATATGGCAATATCGCGAAATTATCAAGTATGACACATAGAATGGACCTGCTATCCCTGTTTATAAATAAATGATAAATGGGTTATACTTGTATAGCGCTTTTCTACCTTCAAGGTACTCAAAGCGCTTTGACACTATTTCCACATTCACCCATTCACACACACATTCACACACTGATGGCGGGAGCTGCCATGCAAGGCGCTAACCAGCAACCATCAGGAGCAAGGGTGAAGTGTCTTGCCCAAGGACACAACGGACGTGACTAGGATGGTAGAAGGTGGGGATTGAACCCCAGTAACCAGCAACCTTCCGATTGCTGGCACGGCCACTCTACCAACTTCGCCACGCCGTCCCCGTCCGCCGTTTGAATAAGAAAATGTCATTTCAGAAGGCCTTTAAGTCCTCATGTGTCCAGGGACGTATTTCCTGAGTTTATAAACATAATGTATATTTTTTTTAAACGACCAGTACTTTTTAGAGGCGGTATAGTACCGAATATGTTTTATTGGTATCGCGGTACTATACTAATACCGGTTTACCGTACAACCCTAGTGGAACGTTACAACATGTTTGATCAGGTCAAATTATTTAAACCGAGATCAATGATATGAAAAACCTTAACCTATTTATGCTTGTCAACATAAATAAATTATTTTTATAGAATTGACCTGTTTGGCTCATACAATTTATGTCGACACAAGCCATCGACCATTTACGGTAACGTTCTGTTCAGTTATATTTCATATCATTTTATGTTTCTATTGTGTTGTGATGTTGATACATGTACCTATTTGTATGATAACAACACAAAGACCACATGTCTGTGGAAACATATAATAGATGATGCCTCTCATGTACTCACAAGAGTGAACGTAGCCAATGCCGTCGCCAGCAAACATGTGGCTGGAACAGGCACAGTGATGAGGAGTCGGTCACCATGGCAACAAGAGGCTCTTCTTTTGGCACCTAATGGGAAGAGGGTCCACTGTGGAAACAAAGGATGTTTAGTGAAAGAGTGTTGTGACTGTGCTGGGAAGAAAATGAGATGGTGGCGCTATAAATAGACATCTGTAAAGACCGTCTCTCGCTCTGGCAGCCATGTTTTTGTCTGTCGACCCCTGCAAAGATGGCTCGCGTATTCTTCCACACCTTTGATCTTGGCTCCATTAAAACCCTTAAACCCTGTCAAGTGTGTCACAGCAAACATGTTGAATATTTTTACAGAGCATACAGTATTAGGTTTTGTATATTAAAGATCTTCTATTATGTTTAAAAACCGGTACAGTGTGGGACAAAAGTGTTGTACGTAGAAAAAAAACAACAACACCCGCCCCCAAAAAAGGTATGTTAATCCAATCCAATCCACTTTATTTATATAACACATTTAAACAACAAAAATGTTTCCAAAGTGCTGCACAACAATATTAAAAACAATATTCAAATATTATCCTTAGCTCCACCAATGACTGAATAAAAACAAAAAATAAATAAATATAAAACCAATATAAAACCAATATAAAAATAAATATGATTAAAAACGATTTTAAAGGGTAAAACCAATTAAAACAGTAAATAGAAATCACAATTGTTTTCAAACACAGAGGACAGAAGACCACACAACTCACGTAGTCTTAACCTTTATGTTCTTGATGGCATTGTTTTGTTTTTAACATTTAGGAGTCAAAGAGATCATTCCGGGGGGGGGGGGGGGGGGGAACAGTCAGTTTGTGTATGTCGACATATGTAGAAATATTGTATTATTATGTGAAAATCAATAAAACCAACAAAGGGGAAACAGGAAAATAATTACAGTTTGACTTCCGGTTATGTCGACAATTCTCGAGGTGTCATGTTTCACTTTATTTTGAAATCTAACAATATGAGTGCAACCAAACGTCTGTTCACACTTTCACTGATCGATGATGAGATGTTTCCCCACTGATAGGAAAGTGGAGTCATGTTTACTTTCGCTTACAAAGCATTTACGGATGACGTGACCACAAAACATTATTGATAGGGATGTCCGATAATGGCTTTTCGCCGATATCCGATATTCCGATATTGTCCAACTCTTTAATTACCGATACCGATATCAACCGATACTGATAACTACCGATACCAATATATACAGTCGTGGAATTAACACATTATTATGCCTAATTTGGACAACCAGGTATGGTGAAGATAAGGTCCTTTTTTAAAAAATTTATAAAATAAAAACATTTTCTTGAATAAAAAAAGAAAGTAAAACCATATAAAAACAGTTACATAGAAACTAGTAATGAATGAAAATGAGTAAAATTAACTGTTTAGTACTATTAGTGGACCAACAGCACGCACAATCATGTGTGCTTACGGACTGTATCCCTTGCAGACTGTATTGATATATATTGATATATAATGTAGGAACCAGAATATTAATAACAGAAAGAAACAACCCTTTTGTGTGAATGAGTGTAAATGGGGGAGGGAGGTTTTTTGGGTTGGTGCACTAATTGTAAGTGTATCTTGTGTTTTTTATGTTGATTTAATTATTAAAAAAAAACCGATACCGATAATAAAAAAAACGATCCCGATAATTTCCGATATTACATTTTAAAGCATTTATGGTCCGATAATATCGGCCTGGCGATATCATCTCTAATTATCGATCATAAATTTGCTCTTGCTTGACTCATTTTCACCATTTCAATGCATGTTGGCACTATTTCAATGGCAGTTTTAAGAAAGTGTCTTTGGCTACGTCGACTCTGCAGAGTACGATGCCTAGTTTTTTTTTTTTTTGTAAAAGTTGATCTTTTTATCTTGTCCTCATAATGAAAGGAATGGGTTCTAAGAGTAACCCGCGTGGACAAAACCTGACGTCACGCATACGCTGCAGTGTCTTTACAGAAGTAAACATTGCTCCGATTGTCGGAGGTTACAGTTCTGGTGCATTTGGGGCGATTTCAAGGGAGAAATTGCGTATGAATGCTGAAAAGCCGAACTGGAATGCTAAGCGTTAACACGCTAGCCAGCTCGTGTTAACAAAATAGGAGGTGGATACCTGCAAAATTACATACAAAAAAAGCTAGCATGCTAAAGGTAGCATGCGTAGAGTAACAAAATATTTTACTGCTGAAGTGTATACCTGTAAAATATGCAAAAAAGCTAGCATGCATGAAGTACTACAATATTTAAATCTTGACCTTTTTTCGTTGTTTCTTCCTAAAAACATAATTATCTTCATAAATAACAGAAACATGTTTTGCACCAACTAAAATCTGAACAATATCACACATTTATTAATACAAGAAGAAAACAGCACAAATTAACATGAGACATGGGGGAAATAAACATGATTATATTGATAGTGTTCATGATGAGTTCTTTATTGGTCTCAGGTGTACACCTGCAAAATTAGACAAAATCCTAGCATGCTCATATTAGCACACTAACATACTCCATAAAGTGGTACGCCAAATAATCAATTAAATATTGTCATTTTGGTACAGTGTTTTATTTTCCTATATTCAAACACAGTTTACCGTATCTTCCCCACTATAAGGCGCACCGGATTATAAGGCGCACCTTCAATGAATGGCCTATTTTAAAACTTTGTTCATATATAAGGCGCATAGAATAGACGCTACAGTAGAGGCTGGGGTTACGTTATGCATCCATTAGATGGAGCTGCGCTAAAGGGAATGTCAACAAAACAGTCAGATAGGTCAGTCAAACTTTATTAATAGATTACAAACCAGCGTTCTGACAACTCTGGTCACTCCCAAAATGAATAAACAGCTGTTTTATTATTTTCCCCGAGGTAAAGTCAGTGATGTGGTATTTCGTTTATCTTTTAACAACAGCAAGGTATAACGTAGTGCAACATTTATATCACATAGCAGAGGGGAACTTTTCCTCGATTCGATAAACACGTACAAAACAGTGATACTTTTACGGTAAATCAAATCACAATATAGTAACACTCCAAATAGTGCAAAGCAATAACAATATATCAATAACTCAACGTTCCTCAAACGTTAATATCACACAACACACAAAATAAACATGTAAAGCTCACTTTATTAAGTTATTCCTCATCCACAAATCTCTCAAATTCTTCTTCTTCAGTGTCCGAATTAAACAGTTGGGCGAATACGGCATCCAACATGCCACAACAGGTCTCGCAACTACGGTAAGCAGCCGCCGACTTCATTTTCCCCCGTAGAAGAAGAAACGCGCGGTGCATGGGCTCCGTCTTGTCGAAGTGTTCATTAATCGAGTCAGTGTCGCTGCTGTCGTCTAGCAGTTCAGTGACAATTCCTGCCTTCCTGAAAGCATGTCTCTTAATAGGAGCCATTTTGGGGTCTTTACATAAACACACAAATGGAAATGAAAACGGCACGCCTCGCGCAGTCATATATCCCAGCATGCACCGCGCGCTTCTCCTTCTACGGGGGAAAATGAAGTCGGCGGCTGCTTACCGTAGTTGCGAGACCTGTTGTGGCTCAATATTGGTCCATATATAAGCCGCACCGGATTATAAGGCGCACTGTCAGCTTTTGAGAAAATTTTAGGTTTTTAGGTGCGCCTCATAGTGCGGAAAATACGGTAATGTTACAGTGGTCAAAAATATTAAAATGTACTTGTTAAAGTACAAGTAAAGCTGCAAGCAGCGATGGACGGGACCGACTTTGATGGCACATAAAATCCAAACCGGAGCAGTAATTAAAACACTTTCATCAACTTTTAATCAGAAGGGTTCGATCTCTCTCCTGTGCTAGTTTGAAGACGACACGACAGACGCGCTCAGAGGAGATAATGTTTGAAAAAAGGTGACTGTTTTTACAAAGCTTTTGTTTTGAAGGGGGAATTGCAAACTTCCTGTTGATTTTTGCTGAAGGATGTCAGTGTATTAAATCTAGGTTTAAGTGAGACCTACATAGAGGTTTTTTGTTTCATGTCTCTACGACATTCCTACTGGAAGTTACAGGCAGTTTTGTCAGTGTTTTCTTCCTAGGAGCAGTTTTGTCTGTGTTTTCTTCCTAGGGGGCGTTAGAGCGCAATTTTGAGTTTTGGTGTTGTTTTTTTTTTTTATTAGATCGCAATTTACGCCAGTCCTGATGTGTGTGTCCAGTTTGGTGAGTTTTGAAGCATGTTAAGGGGGTCAAATTATAGCTCAAAGAGGCAAAGGTGACTGTTTTTACAAAACTTTTGTTTTGAAGGGGGGATTGCAAACTTCCTGTTGATTTTTGCTGAAGGATGTCAGTGTATGAAATCTAGTTCTAAGTGAGACCTACATAGAGGTTTTTGTTTCATGTCTCTACGACATTCCTACTGGAAGTTACAGGCAGTTTTGTCTGTGTTTTCTTCCTAGGGGGCGCTAGAGCGCAATTTTGAGTTTTGGGGCTAGGTTTTTTGATTAGATCGCAATTTTCGCCAGTCCTGATGTGTGTGTCAAATATGGTGAGTTTTGAAGCATGTTAAGGGGGTCAAATTACAGCTCAAAGAGGCGGCGGTATAATAATAATAAAACCTTACAAATACAATAGGGTCCTCTGTCCCAAAGGGACATTCGGTGGGGACGGCGTGGCGAAGTTGGTAGAGTGGCTGTGCCAGCAATCGGAGTGTTGCTGGTTACTGGGGTTCAATCCCCACCTTCTACCATCCTAGTCACGTCCGTTGTGTCCTTGGGCAAGACACGTCACCCTTGCTCCTGATGGGTGCTGGTAGCGCCTTGCATGGCAGCTCCCTCCATCAGTGTGTGAGTGGGTGAATGTGGAAATACTGTCAAAGCGCTTTGAGTACCTTGAAGGTAGAAAAGCGCTATACAAGTATAACCCATTTATCATTTATCATTTGTTAAATAAAACCTCTGCCTTATTTTTAATGAACACTTGGGCCTATTATGTTACTGTATTTTGATGTTGGCCATTCTGGTGGTACTTGGAGAGTCAGGTTTTTTCTGAGGTGGTATTTAAAAATATACAGTAATGGATATTTTTGGACTTAAAACAAGTGGTATGTTTTGATGGTGGAATGGTTGCAAAATGTGGGTGAAGTAGTTGAAAGAAAACAGGGTGGAAACGCTGTGTATGAGTGGGAATCTTTGGAACTTTGAATATTTGAATGTGTAAATGGTGAAATGTTTGAATCGGTTGAGAAATGTGAAAAATGATGTAGAATACTAAAAGCATTCACATAATTATGGACACAAGCTATTCATTGCGTATTGTTTCCATATTATAGGCCGGGGGTCGGCAACCCGCGGCTCTAGAGCCGCATGCGGCTCTTTAGCTCCGCCCTAGTGGCTCTCTGGAGATTTTTCAAAAATGTATGAAGAATGGAAAAAGATGAGGGGAAAAAAATCAATTTTTTTGTTTCAGAATGTTTTCTGTGGGAGGACAAACATGACATAAACCTCGCTAATTGTTATAAATCACACTGTTTATATTAAACATGCTTCACTGATTCGAGTATTTGGCGAGCGCCGTTTTGTCCTACTAATTTTGGCGGTCCTTGAACTCGCCGTATAGTTTGTTTCCATGTATAACTTTCTCCGACGTGTTTTATGCCACTTTTTCTATCTCATTTTGTCCACCACACTTTTAACGTTGGGCATGAGTGCACAAAGGTGAGTTTTGTTGATGTTATTGACTTGTGTGGAGTGCTAATCAGACATATTTGGTCACTGCGTGACTGCAAGCTAATCGATGCTAACATGCTATTTAGGCTAGCTATATGTACATATTGCATATGCCTCATTTGTAGCTATATTTGAGCTCATTTAGTTTCCTTTAAGTCCTCTTAATTACATTTATATCTCATGACACATGTAGTATGGCTTTTAATTTTTTGCGGCTCCAGACAGATTTGTTTTTGTATTTTTGGTCCAATATGGCTCTTTCAACATTTTGGGTTGCCGACCCCTGTTATAGGCCACATAAAGGGGACTTGAGTTGGAAATCACAGCAAAACTACAATCAAAATAGTTCAACTGGAGGGAACACTTGAGTCCCAAACAGTGATGAAGATTTTGAAACATTTGCGTGATATTGATGTATTTACTGTAAAATTGCTTTGCGGTTCTGTTATTACGCTTGTCTGCCTGCCCTCATGGTGACCTACACGGACTGTTGGGCACAACGTTTTAGCCGATTACATAATACTTGCAATGTGTCTGTAAACAGCTCGTCAGGCTGAGTAAATCCATCGCTTTGGTGTGTTTTATCACCATGGCAGTAAAATGTCAGCAAGCAAACAGGGAGACAATAAATGGAGTAGACTCGCTGACACACACGTGCAGTGACAGTGCAACCAGCCGCTCGTCTGGCTGCACCTGAACATCCTTCTGGTCTCAGCTGACAGTCTGTCCATTTTTATACCTCTGATGTATGAGATGGATGCAACTTCAATGTACAACTAAATCACATTTTCAGTACAAACCCGTCCAAGAACAGACGTGTTTGAAGGGTGCAAAAAGAGTGCGTATTTTCCCAAAATGTGTTTATAATCAAACAAGGCATGAGCAAAAATAGCTTTTGTGGATGTGGCCATCTTGATTTCTGACATCGTAACTGGAATGCTCACAAAACTGTGACGTCATTCCCACTTCCCACTTCGGGGTAAAAAGGAACGCAGCATTATATGTTGGCTATATTTTTAGTATTTATGTATATTCTGGTTGATACTTCATACAGTAGTACCTCAACTTACGAGTTTAATTGGTTCTGTGATGCAGCTCGCGCCTCAAAAATCTCGAGTCGCACATCGAAATGCATTAAAGCAATTTAATCGGCGCTTGCCCCCCCCCTTCAAAAAATAAAAACAGACTGTAAGATTAGAAACATCGTATAAAAACTACAGATGTCCGATAATGGCTTTTTTGCCGATATCCGATATTCCGATATTGTCCAACTCTTAATTACCGATTCTGATATCAACCGATACCGATATATACAGTCGTGGAATTAACACAATATTATGCCTAATTTTGTTGTGATGCCCCGCTGGATGCATTAAACAATGTAACAAGGTTTTCCAAAATAAATCAACTCAAGTTATGGAAAAAAATGCCAACATGGCACTGCCATATTTATTATTGAAGTCACAAAGGGCATTATTTTTTTTAACATGCCTCAAAACAGCAGCTTGGAATTTGGGACATGCTCTCCCTGAGAGAGCATGAGGAGGTTGAGGTGGGCGGGGTTGGGGGGGACGGGGTTTCCGGCTAGGGGGTAGCGCGGGTGTACATTGTAGCGTCCCGGAAGAGTTAGTGCTGCAAGGGGCTCTGGGTATTTGTTCTGTTGTGTTTATGTTGTGTTACGGTGCGGATGTTCTCTCGAATTGTGTTTGTCATTCTTGTTTGGTGTGGGTTCACAGTGTGGTGCATATTTGTAACAGTGTTAAAGTTGTTTATACGGCCACCCTCAGTGTGACCTGTATGGCTGTTGACCAAGTATGCTTTGCATTCACTTGTGTGTGTGAAAAGCCGTATATATTATGTGACTGGGCCGGCACGCAAAGGAAGTGCCTTTAAGGTTTATTAGCGCTCTGTACTTCTCCCTACGTCCGTGTACACAGCGGCATTGTAAAAAGCCATACATTTTACTTTTTGAAACTGATACTTGTAATTTTGAAACCGATACCGATAATTTCCGATATTACATTTTAAATCATTTATCGGCCGATAATATCGGCAGTCCGATATTATCGGACATCCCTAATAAAAACATTACAATAAAATGTAGTATAAACAAGTAGAGGAGATTTATAAAGTAATGTAATAATGTACAGTGTTTACCTTGGAGAGTGGAATTGTACAGTATTTACTTACAGCTGCTTCTCCGTCAAACACAGCATCATCAGCTTTGCCATATTTTCATGGATAAGTCTGCCGTTAATATAATTTTTTACGGTCCTGGACTGGCGTTATTGACTCATTTTGCTTCAGTATGATGCAGACTTGCAGTGCTACGCCCTAACTGCTTCATCAAGTTAGCTAGCTACACGCTCTGTCGTGTTTTGATAATTTTTTTCTTTAATCTAATAATCATCCACTTCTTCTTCTCAACACGGTCCTTCACACTCACTTTCTTCCTTGTCATTCTTGGAAAAACAAAAGTTATGTCCATCTCTAGCTTTCGCTAATGCTCTGATCTTACGGGATTCACTGTACCAAAAAGTAAGGATAAAAACCGTGTCAACAAACTGCCTTAGGTCTAAAAATCCCTCATTATCCATTCTCCTTATGTTTCTGGTGATATTCACAAGTCAATGTGTGAGCAATGGTTATTTTCGGTTATGTCGACGTGGGTTGTCTGTCAATCCAAGTGATGTCCCCTGTTGTTTATTCATATGTTTGACCAACACAGAAAGAGATATAACATGAACAATGACACATTCTTGTCTTTGCATTCATGTTACAATTTCTTAGAATGAACGCTCAGTTTGTGTGTTGTGCATCTCCTGTGTTTGTTTAGCTAATTATGTGTGCATGAAGATGGTGGTAGTATATCAGAGCTAATGGAGTGTGATTCTCCCCAACGTGAGCTGATTTAATGTGACAGATTTACCAGAGGCTTCCTCTCCATCCCCCATAACTCACTGTCCCGCCGTCCTGCCATCTTGTAACGAGCACAGGACATGCACGGCGTCTTGCACGAAGAGCTATGCTATAAGGTGCGCCGTCCTGCCGTGACAGATGGACGCATGCAAACACTTTTCACTTCCTGCTCTTTTGACCTGGAAAATGTTGCGAAGAATTAGAACACAGTGGGAAGACTGTCAGACATAACCGTACTGTCCTTACTGTGTACTCCTAAAGGAACAGTCAAGGGTACAGATGTGTGTGTGTGTGTGTGTGTGTGTGTGTGTGTGTGTGTGTGTGTGTGTGTGTGTGTGTGTGTGTGTGTGTGTGTGTGTGTGTGTGTGTGTGTGTGTGTGTGTGTGTGTGTGTGTGTGTGTGTGTGTGTGTGTGTGTGTGTGTGTGTGTGTGGTCGGGGGCGGGGGGTTTTCTGTGCTCCACAAACAGACGTGAAGGGAAAGTGAAGAATAAAAAGGGAGGGGGCTTCCTCACCCCATCGTGATGGGTGGGATTTGGGAGTTGGAAGTAACCAGTTGGCAGCCACAACTGGGTCACATGACCAGCTCTGCAATCAGTGTGTGTGAAGCAGAGAGAGAGAGGGAGGGAGGGAGAGAAGTGCACATTCCATCCAGCATCAGTTTGTATTTGAGACTCACGAAACATCAAGAGCTCACCTGAGTAACTGAACTGGAGAAAATATCCGCACCAGACGGTCAAAAACAACAAGAGAGGAAAAGTTAAATCTCTGGAGACCCGAGACGAGATGTCGTCTCTCTCAGATCAGACGCCGGGCTCTCCTTTCCCTGAGTACAGTGAGCTGTGTAAGGTGGCTTCCCTGCCGCCATCGGCGCCGACTCAGACTTGGGATTGGCAGTGTCACCCAGCCATGGACGTGAGCACCGCAAGTGGACCCCTGGCACCTACCGGCCTCGGTGGCGAAGACAAGCTGTGCTTTTTTGAGCAGACGGGAAGAGTCGACGTGGACGTTGAAGTGAAGATACCCGGCGGGGTTGTGACCATGCCTGGAAGCACCTCCCTAGGGAACACATCCCTGGGCAGTGCAGGAGAGAGCCCGGAGAGTCTCCGGTCCTTCTCCCCTTTCCCATCCCCAGCTTCACCTGGAAGTCTTCTCCCCACTCCTGCACTGGAATGCGGGGTCACCAGTAGGGTCTCTCTGTCACCAGGTCCTCAGACTCCAGCCGTCCGCACCAACACTGTGCCTCCACACTCAAAGGGAGTCCCCTCGATCGAGGCGTCTACTCTCGGTGAATACGCATCACCTGAATCTTGGAACAACTCCATAGTTGCAGAATCCTGTCCAAAGGTTGCCATGCCTCAGGTGCCTCCTAGCTACTGCACTATAGGCGGTAGCACTGGTGACTACTTCAAGAGGAACGACGAGAATGCGGTCCAAGCCGGGACGAGCCTCGGAAAGCAGCAGTTACCTGTGGGCTCCTCAGGGGAAAGCAGTGAAGAGGAAGAAAGTGAAGCTGGCGAGGAGGACTTGGAGCCGTGTTTCATGGGCAGAGCTCAACAGCAGAGGAAGGTGATGCGACGTGCAATGTCCGACTGTTCCCACCTGTCAGTACCAACCAGTCTAGAGCTGCCTGATAAATACCCAGGCGGAGAAGGCTTAGGATTGGACCAGCAAGCATCACTGTCGAGTGGGTCTCGCCGGGCCCAGCATTGCATGCAGCGCTCGCTTACAGTTGCAGAAGATCAGGACCCTGCTCCGATACCAACGCTCTCTGCAGCCGGCACCACGCACATCGACCTGAGGCAAACCCCCCCAGAACCTGTCCAGAACCTCTACCCTTTCTCACCACAGAAGGACGGCAATGCTTCTTCCACTATCTCCTCCTTAGCCCACATGGAAGGCTTTCGGATGGAAAAGGAACAAGGTGACATCCTGCTTCCGGTACCTCCCAGTTCCAAAAGCTTTACCAGCACGGACTTTAGTAATCCTCTCTCGTTTGGCTCAGAGACCAAAGGTGATGGTTTTGGTCACGTCCAGCCGGGTACAAATAAAGACTTGGATGATATTAGAGTGAATACAAAACCTAACTTTGGTGCAAATGTAGACTCTGAAGTGGGCAAGAAATCAGCTGTAGGGTCGGATTTTCATGGCGATGGTGTAGAGTCCTTGAAAAAGCTCGGTGTGAACTCAACAAACCCTTTCTTCTCAGTTGGTGGTAGGTGATGTTCAATTTGCTCTTACTGTGTTTTTGAAATGTTGCATCTGCATCACCATTCAGAGCTTTGAAATATGAACTGTTACGTAAATATGAACATGCCGTAAATTCTTGATTGGGTTTGATGGAGTCAGTCTGGGGATGGTCTTGGTTAAGTTAAGGCAACAATTCATTTTCTGTGTGCACCAAGAGACCTACATTTTAGTAGAAGGGTGTTTGTCCAATAGTTTTTTAAAAAATATTGAAAGATTTTAGGAGTCTTGAAAGATGTCAGAGTGTGAGCCAAATTGAGAGGTGGGAAACATCACCAATCCAAACAAGAATAAATGTAAGGCTCAAAGGGGTTTGAGATTTAGCGTAACTAAATAAACATTAACTTGTTAGGTTCCTCTACAACGAGCGGAGAATGGAAAATTACACATTTTTAAAACATCACGCTAAACAGGATGGTTTGGAGGGGTAGGAGCGAGCCAGTGTAGCGTATATCTCGACATGTTGGCATACAGACTTAATCGTTTCCCCTTTTGGTGGTCTGTACTAATTATAAAAATGTTTAGCTTTAGTTTCTAGATATTTTTTTTTTACTAGTTGCCAATATCTGACCTAGAGATATTATATATTATAATTATATATAATTATCACAAAATATTTAGTCATTTTACGATTAAAAATAAGAAATAAAAATGAATAACATTAATTAAAAGTGAATTGGGATATAATATTATATTATTTATACAGTGGTATCTCAAGATATGAGTTTACTTATTTCTATAACGCAGCTCGTACCTTGAAAAACATGTACTGTGAAACCAGGTTTGTCCATTGAAATTAGTTAAAAACAAGTTATTTGGTGCTTGGCCTCCCTAAAACATAACGATTTGAACATGTAACATGCCTTTTTAGAAAAAAAACAAAAAAAACTTATCGATAATAAATATTGTTTGAAAATCTATACAATAGATGGTAGTACAACAAAACTATAGTATTTTAATGATGTAATGTAATAATAATTTTACCTTGGAGAGTGAAATTGTATGTTCAATCACACCATCATCAGCAGCTTCTCCATATTTTCATGGATAAATGTCTACTGTTACAATATTATTTTAACATTCTTGGCTTGCGTTATCGACTCCAATTGCTTCACCAAGTTAGCTAGCTACACACTTTGTGGTGTTTTTGATTATTTATTTCTTTAATTCAATGACTATCATCCACTTCTTCTTCCTAGCACTCTTTCACACTCACTTCCTTCCTTCCCATGCTTGCATTGACAAAGTTATGTCCATCCTGAGTTATAAACTAATGCTAGCGAGTAAGACCAGGTGTTTTGGTTGTATTTTACGGGGTTCACTGTGACATTCACTACGCCAACTGATGCTGGGGAGGCTCGGAACCTGCAACCTAAAGCATAACAATTGGCCGAGAGACGGCTCATATCTTTTAAAAAAACTTGCATGAGCTAAAGGTACCACTAGATTTATTAAAAAGTCTTGATTTTTTTTTTTTAGTATAAAGTAGAACATAATCAACATGGCACATAAAATTATGTTGTAGTTGTCAATCAACTTACTTCATACTTGCATCCTCTCATGAAATATTTGTTCTTATATTGAATTAACCAACAAATAATTCAGCCTCCAAAGCACTAATTGATGCTCTCGATCAGGTGAATTAAGCATGATCCACTCTCGGAAAGGCAAAGAGAGAATGTTGTGTGCTTTTTTTGTGATGTCCTTCCATAATAGTAAGTGCTGGGTTGCCAACACAGAACAGGAAGTACAATATGTTGCACTTCCTTTTTTAGGGAGCCAAAACCTTTCCGGTACAATATGGCGACTGAGGAATTGTTCATTTGATCCCCTGCTGATAAGTATGTTTGGCACCTTGGATGCTGTGTAAGTAATATGTAACTATAATTCATTTGATACTTGTTTATATTGACAAATGTTCTGTTTTAGACTGCAATATTGTTCAATGAAGGACATTGAACAATATTGCAGTCTAAAACAGCACATTTGTCAATATAAACAAGTATCAAATGAATTATAGTTACATATTACGTATACATACAAAGTCTCTAAGGCAGAAGCATCCAGTAACAAACATGTATGCGTCTTTCAAACTACTGCATCATGTGCTTAACTTCATGAATTATTTTGACACTTGGTGTCTCCAAAAAAACAATTACTGCATAGTGCAAACACTGCACTTGAACTTAGCGATGACATAAGTCATTTGCAGACGGGTAATAATAATTTAAAGTATTTCATACCGACTGTTGTTCTCTGTTTAACTCATTTCATTTGTTTAGACCCCTTCTAACATTATACACTCCAACATAGTAAAAGTATGTAATATGTATGATAGGTGCTGATATTGTACCAAATAAATATCGAAAGTGAAATATTTTTATCGAGACACCTGTATTAGTTTCCTATTTACCTAACGCAGCTTGACAGAATATCCATAGAAAAAGCACATTTAATGTCATAAATTATTTTTTCATTCATTAGAGTGAAACAATTATTTTATCCTGACCAAATAGCAATAATTCCCCCCAGTAATGGAGCAGTGATCCTCTTGTCAGTCATCCACTCTCTTTGCATTTGTAGGTGGGGGTGAGGTGCTAGCATACACACACACAAGTAGTAGACGTGATCCAGATCAGCCCCAAAATCCAATCACTTGTTGATTATCCTATTTCTGACAATTCCCTGAGAGATACATAAATAGTCTGAGCAGGAGCTGAAACTTTGACTTGCCAAGCGACAGCCTTGAAACCTACAAGATTTGGATTTGCTCCACCAGAATCTCTCCGAAGATCTTTGCAACTACAAGAGTCATCTAAGATGGGAATGTTTCGATCAAGTTTTTTTTGCTGCCGATTCTGATACTAATCATCCATGAGTGAGAGAGGCCAATATGATGACATTTATTAACAGTTTATTAACATTTAATAACATTTATTAGCAGTGTAACAATATCAACACAATGTTTAAGCTGGTTCCTTATTGTCTTATATTTTACACAATTGTTCAAAACAAAGTCACACAGTAACAAAAGCAAAAACTAACATCTACTAGGGGTGGGTGAATTTTGGTATCGATCGGATGAAGTAAATACAGGTCAAGTATAACCAATACTGATACCGATACTTTTGACTTCTTATGTCATGATCATTGAATCATTTTGTGAATTTGTTTGTAGTAAGTTGAATATGATTATGAAAACACAGAAAAACAATGTTATGCAAATGAAATATTTTTTTAATAAACAAGTAAAAGTTGTAACAGTATAAATATTGACTATTATGTTCCACTACACACAATTGTTGGAATTTAAAAAGGTAGTACTATCAAACAATAACATTATAATCAGATCAATCACATTTAAAATTAGAATATTCCTGATTAATTGCAATAAATTAATTGCTTGCGTAATTCAAATTATGTTTTACTTTAATGTATGTCCTTTATTTGTTTGAACTTAGTTTTATCTAAAGTACAGTCAGGGTTTGTTTTTTTATAGTGGAATTTTTCACAGAGCACACCAGTCAGGGTCTCCTCCAGAGTCTCCATGATTAATTGACGTATTGGAAAGGCATTAATCAGCATTGGTCGATCACGTACAGATACAGATCTAATCTCCACCAAGAACTAAGTCACATTGTGTGTGGGGATACAATACTATCATTTCACTCAAATGGAATCAAATGAAAATGTGAATTTGTAACCTTTAATTACATTTGATAAAAACTGTACTGGTTGCTGTATCACAGCTTAACTCATCACAAACAGGGTTACGTTTTAAAAGTGTGTATTAAGTTTATTGAACGTATGAATGTGAGAGTGATGGGATCTTGTCTAGTAGTGTCCTTCAGTAGTATCCTGTGTAATAGTCTGGTAGTCTCCATCTTGAATTGTGGCTCTTATGAGTGTACCTTCCATGATATTATAATTGGACATACAGATATTTGCCAGCAACTGTTTGCCTTTTTCAATTTTTGTCCACTCTTGGCCATGCTACATTAAGGAAGGGATTCCTGGTTGGATCTTGCGTGAAAGGAAAGGGGTTAATCATTTTGCAATGCAATCCGCTGAAAATGATGGAAAGCGGCACTCTACTGCCATCTGACATGTGGATAGTGCACCCCTATAATTTGTCACGGTTCATGTGTCAGGTAAACCGTGAGTAATGGGACCATATGAATCCATGAATGTGTCCACAAATATTGCACAAACCAAAAACCTTTCAGTTATTCTAAGACGACGAGTAGCTATCTAAAATAAGGGCAAACGTGTTTTGTGAAGCATTGCTGGGTTTGTTTACTCCCAGAAGAGTTTTATGGCAGAAATGGGGCAAAGCAAGAGTGTGTGGACTAGATTTACTCAGCCTGACATGAGGTCATCATGACCTGAGGTGTGATGATGCAGATTTTTAATTTACTGAGTCAACATAAGTCATTTGTTTATGTCGTGCTGCGTGGCTGAATATATTATCATCCGCCGTGTTTGCATATTTTAATATTGCTAACTGAATGAGAATAATACTAAACACTTTCAAAATACAATGTGCAGTGGGGGGTTAATATAAATCTTGTTAGTTGCAGTTAATCACATCGTTATGCAAAATAATTCAATTATTAATAATTCAAAATTAAAGTAGAATCTGTTTAAGTTGACCTTGTTTATGTGGACCATCTCGTCAAGTCCTGGGGCCTCATGTGTAGAGAGAGTTGTGTGGGTTTCCTACTAAAAATAGTAAGATAAAATCTAGAAAACGTCGAACGCATGTAAAAATTCAGATGTTTTAAAGTGTTAGTACGCACAAATCCAAGGACATTACTTTGTTACATCGCAATCTACTTGGAATTGATACCAGATGTCTGCGTGACTTGACACGCCCAGATCCCTTATAAATATGCAAATCATATTGAAAGTACCCATTGGACTGAAAATAGGGTTGAAATATATCTGCTACGGGAAATAAAAACAAAAAAAAAAGGAAGAAATGGTCGGGCATCAATGAAAAAGGTGAAGAAGAAGATGGATGTACATCGTCAAAACGGACGAGTGTTTGAAAAGATAGTCGCTGCAACTGTACCCTTTTCTCCCTCACTGGAGCGTGTTTGTCCCTCACCAGTCCGGAAGCCAAAATAATTGCCTATATAAATTAAAGGCCTACTGAAATGAATTTTTTTTATTCAAACGGGGATAGCAGATCCATTCTATGTGTCATACTTGATCATTTTGCGATATTGCCATATTTTTGCCGAAAGGATTTAGTAGAGAACATCGACGATAAAGTTCGCAACTTTTGGTCGCTGATAAAAAAAAAGCCTTGCCTGTACCGGAAGTAGCGTGACGTCACAAGTTGAAAGGCTCCTCACATTTCCCCATTGTTTACACCAGCAGCTAGTGCGATTCGGACCGAGAAAGCGACGATTACCCCATTAATTTGAGCCAGGATGAAAGATTTGTGGATGAGGAACGTGAAAGTGAAGGACTAGAGTGCAGTGCAGGACGCATCTTTTTTCGCTCTGACCGTAACTTAGGTACAAGCTGGCTCATTGGATTCCACACTCTCTCCTTTTTCTATTGTGGATCACGGATTTGTATTTTAAACCACCTAGGATACTATATCCTCTTGAAAATGAGAGTCGAGAACACAAAATGGACATTCACAGTGACTTTTATCTCCAGGACAATACATCGGCAAAGCTCTTTAGTTACGGAGCTAACGTGATAGCATCGTGCTTAAATGCAGAAATAAACAGAAGAAATAAACCCCGGACTGGAAGGATAGACAGAAAATCAACAATACTATTAAACCATGGACCTGTAAATACACGGTTAATGCTTTCCAGGCTGGCGAAGATTAACAATCCTGTTGCTAACGACGCCATTGAATCTAACTTAGCAACGGGACCTCAGAGAGCTATAATAAAAACATTAGCGCTCTACCTACGCCAGCCAGCCCTCATCTGCTCATCAACACCCGTGCTCACCTGCGTTGCAGCGATCGACGGAAAGACAAAGGACTTCACCCGATCGTCCGTGCGGTCGGCGGCTAGCGTCGGCGGCTAGCATCGGATAGCGCGTCTGCTATCCAAGTCAAAGTCCTCCTGGTTGTGTTGCTACAGCCAGCCGCTAATACACAGATCCCCCCTACAACTTTCTTCTTTGGAGTCTTCATTGTTCATTAAACAAACTGCAAAAGATTCACCAACACAGATGTCCAGAATACTGTGGAATTTTGAGATGAAAACAGAGCTTTTTTGTATTGGATTCAATGGTGTCCGAATACTTCCATTTAACTATTGACGTCACGCGCATACACTACCGTTCAAAAGTTTGGGGTCACATTGAAATGTCCTTATTTTTTAAGGAAAAGCACTGTACTTTTCAATGAAGATAACTTTAAACTAGTCTTAACTTTAAAGAAATACACTCTATACATTGCTAATGTGGTAAATGACTATTCTAGCTGCAAATGTCTGGTTTTTGGTGCAATATCTACATAGGTGTATAGAGGCCCATTTCCAGCAACTATCACTCTAGTGTTCTAATGGTACAATGTGTTTGCTCATTGGCTCAGAAGGCTAATTGATGATTAGAAAACCCTTGTGCAATCATGTTCATACATCTGAAAACAGTTTAGCTCGTTACAGAAGCTACAAAACTGACCTTCCTTTGAGCAGATTGAGTTTCTGGAGCATCACATTTGTGGGGTCAATTAAACGCTCAAAATGGCCAGAAAAAGAGAACTTTCATCTGAAACTCGACAGTCTATTCTTGTTCTTAGAAATGAAGGCTATTCCACAAAATTGTTTGGGTGACCTCAAACTTTTGAATGGTAGTGTACGTCATCATACATAGAGCCTGCAGAAATGTGCGTACGGCAGCTATGGAGGTGAAGTGAGGCAGCGCACATTTCCATTTCAACGTCAATCTTGATACATCTCCACTTTGCTGTGAAAATGGGCATACGAAAAAGTTTTTGTGGGCACTTCTTACATGAGGCCCCTGGTCGGTTTTTATGACTGGAAAGTGGCCACTTAAGTCGACGTTGACATGCAGGTTTGACGGGAAGTCTGTAATGAAAGCGGATTTACAAATGATAATGGAAGTGTAACAGTGTAGCATCACTCTGCTTGACAAACACATCTAATACGTAGCAGAAATTATCTGTGATGCACTTTAGCCAAATTGGCACTATATTTAGTGAGTAAAGGTACGTATTAAAAGTGACAGAGTTACATGCATTTATTCGCTGATCAAAACAAGCTGTCACGAAAGTTTTCACCACGCGAGTGAGAGCAGAGATCTGCCACCACAAGCCCAGGAAGTGTGCAAGCCAACCTTATTTACTTCCATAAGTGCTAAGAAACCACAGCTTAGAAACACTTTTCTGTTGTTTGGCAACACTTTCAACACCAGTGCTCGACTTATTACACCAGGAAAGGCAAAGTGCACGATGCAAGAGACGTACTTGATAATATCACTGCATTATATTGTAATATAATGTGGTCATGAACCATAAACTGTTTTTTTTGTTTGTTTCGTGTGACTTTAGACATCAAGGTCAAGTCAGACAAAAAGGAGGAAAAGCCGGATGTGGATGAAACTGAGCAGAAGAGCGTGAAGGTTGAATGTGCAGTCAGTGAAGCAGCAACTAAGACGGAGATTGACAAAGAAAAACAAAACAAATTGTGGAATGAACCTGAAAATCTGCATGAGAAGGAGAAGACGGAGGCAGAGAAGTTTTTAAATGAAGCAAAAGGTGAGGAAGAGAAGGGAAAAGAATCAGAAAAGATTCCTAATGAAAAAGTGATAGTTAAAGAGGAACAAGAGAAGGTTGAAGAAAAGACAAATCAGTCTGAGAAGGAAAAAATATTGCAGCAGAAAATGGAAGATAAAAGTCAGAAAGTGGAAGAAAGTGCAACCAACAAGAAGACAACCACAACTTTTGATGAGGTGGAAAAAGTGGAAACGTTGATGACAAAGAAAGATGAGAGCGTTGAAAAGAAAATGTCAGAAAAGGATGAAAAAACTAAAAAAGTGAGCAAAGAACAACATGTTGGAGACAAGGTGGAAACACCAGAGCAGCTGGTGACGTCTGTTAAGATCCACGCTGCTCCTGAAAAGACAGAGAAGATGTCTGACGTGATGACGGACATGTTGGAAGCTTCTAAACCTTCAGTTGTTGTGGAGAAAGTGAGGATAGAAGAAGAAGAAGTAAAGATAGTTAGTGGGAAAACAGCAGAGGTGAATCAGATCATCCAGAAAGAAGAGCCGAAAGACAAAATTAAGATTGTGGAGAAGGAGGACAAGAAAGAGGACAAGAAGGACGAGAAAGAGGACAAGAAAGACGAGAAAGAGGACAAGAAAGATGTCAAAAAGGACGAGGAGGAGGTCAAGAAAGACGTCAAAAAGGACGAGGAGGACAAGAAAGACGAGAAGAAGGATGAGAAGAAAGACATCAAGAAGGATGAGAAGAAAGACGAGAAGAAGGAAAAAGCAGTGAAGACAGAAGGAGTCGACAAAGCCAAGAAAACAAAAACTTTCACTAACGGGAGCAGTGGAACAAGCAAAGAATCAACAAGTGCCGACAAAAAGACCAAGGTAAGATTTACAAAGTATAAACTTGTACTGTAAGTTGTCAAAAGTAGGATGGAGTATATTACTTACTGCAATGTTGTTTATCGGCCGATATCAGTAGCAAACCGATACCAACTTTCCTTTCTGCTTTCTTATCCTCGTAAAAGGTTAGTATGTAGCATATTTTTCTGACTTTAAGGCACTTAAAATAATTTTATTTTCTCAACAATTAAAAGTATGCCTTATAACCCGGTGCGCCTAATGTACGGATTAATTCTGGTTGTGTTTACCGACCTCGAATAATTTTATCAGGTACATGGTGTAATGATAATTGTGACCAATAGATGGCAGTCACACGTAAAAGATACGTGTGGACTGCAGGTTGACGCCCGCTGTTCAATAAATGACGCTAGAAAGTACCCGTTAGCAAGCATCACCAAAACGTTGATGTTTCATTAAGAATATTGAACGTTTAGTACGTCTTCGGTAAAGTACGATCCCGCACCGCTTGATCGATTGTCGGCGCATTACCACTACTGTAGTTAGACGTACTGTGCTTCAACATACGGGTGTTGTTGTGGTGTGTGAATAAGGCACCCAAAAGGGCACCAATTAGGAAACATATTATCTGGCGTTTTGTTTCGCAAAATTATGCAGAACCAACTTTTCTTACCTATTGGTTCCTGCTAATGTGTATTTGGGATCTGTATACCGTATTTTCCGCCCTATAAGGAGCACCGGATTATAAGGCGCACCCTCAATGAATGGCATATGTCAAAACTTTGTTCATATATAAGACGCACCGGATTATAAGGCGCACCTATGCATCCATTAGATGGAGCTGCGCTAAAGGGAATGTCAACAAAACAGTCAACTAGGTCAGTCAAACTTTATTAATAGATTACAAACCAGCGTTCTGACAACTCTGTTCACTCCCAAAATGAATAAACAGCTGTTTTATTATTTTCCCCGAGGTAAAGTCAGTGACGTGGTGTTTTGTTTATCTTTTAACAACAGCAAGGTATAACATGTAGTGCAACATTTATATCACATAGCGGAGGGGAACTTTTCCCTGATTCAATAAACACGTACAAAAGAGTGATACTGTTACGGTAAATCAAACGTTAGTGCAACCACAATATAGTAACACTCCAAATAGTGCAGAGCAATAACAATATATCAATAACTCAACGTTGCTCAAACGTTAATGTCACACAACACAACACACAAAATAAACATGTAAAGCTCACTTTATGAAGTTATTCCTCATCCACGAATCCCTCAAATTATTTTTCTTCAGTGTCCGAATTAAACAGTTGGGCGAATACGGCATCCGTCTCGTCGAAGTCGTCATTAATCGAGTCAGTGTCACTGCTGCTCTATTTCCGTGTTCTACTGCGTGACTGATCGTCTTAAGTTTAAACTCTGCGACAAAATTGGAGGTTTTTAAGTGCGCCTTATTGCGGAAAATACGGTAAATTCCGAAAATGCGCGCGCATCCGCCATTGTAGTCCCTGCCGTAGTCAATAAGATTTTTTTTTTCCTCTATCCTCTTGTTGTGTGGCATTCATCCTTCGCTGTTGCCATATCTAATACAGAGTAGTGTACAGCTTGGACTTATATCTGTCAGTAGACTTCCTATGGAAGCGCCAAAAACTAGCGGTACAACAAAGATGACAAGGAGAAGAGCCTGTCCAAGGTGAGCCACATAAAGCGACTTGAAGATGATCTGTAAAACATAACCTATGCAACATTTTGACCAAACAACCACCATTACATGTTATGTAGACCACCAAGTAGTGTTTTAAAACTGTACTGTACTGTATAAAAAAAAATCAAAATATGACCCCTTTAATGCGTCAGTGTGCCTTGTGTGTGAAAATAGACCTGAATAGACCTGCTCATCGGCATTGGCCTTATAATACGGTGCTCCCTATGGTCCGAAAAATATGGTACTTATATAAATACTAGCATTTCCCACTGGACTGTAATCTATGTGGCGGTGGATTGCGAGAGGTGATGCTCGATGACATCTAATTAACATAATTGGCAATGACTCATGTTATTGTATTGTACGCTGGTAGATGATTTGAATAACATTATTTGGTTAGGAAAAAGCATATTGTCATATGACATATGAGCAAAAGCCTCACAGTAAACATGCCAGAATGAACTACAATAGCCAAATTGCATCTGTTTTCTTAAGGCAGGAAAAAAACAGACAACAACGTACATATATAACAAGAGAACTTACAATAAAAATTAGCAATAAAAACAAGTCACCAGGCGGGCACATTATTATATTATATTATAGTATATTATATTTTTTTGTATGCATGTGTTTTGTGGCATACAGTATATTTTTATCTGCCACAAAACACATTGTAAAATTTTCAACACTTTCTTGCCATCTGGGAGCTAAAGTGTATAGTGCAACCCCTGATTCGTCACGTTTCATGTGTCAGGTGAATCGCGATAAATGCGGCCATCCCCTTCCTACTGTTTTATTATTGTATTTCTAATATAAGCTTGTAGTGTGTTCCATGCCTGCGTGCCTCTAATGAAGAAAACCATTTAACTAAATTCAGTCCTGCGTCACTGGATGCTACAATCGCCCCTGGTTAGCGCTGGAGCAGACTCGGTTGTTGGTTTTATTCGGTTTAAAAAGCCTGGGGCAAGCTCATTCAAAACTTTAAAAACAAAATATACATCCAAAAATAGCTGATAGTTATCCAGGTCTAAAACATTGTACTTAATAAGAATATTACAATAATGATAGTGAAGAGGCATTCTGTCTAAAATGTTCAATGTCTTCTTAAAGAGAGACTCGATGGGTTTAAGGCACTCTGTGTTGGATGAGACCAAGTTGTATAACTGTAGATTATATGATATCATGGTGTTCATATACACTTTTGCTGATTCCAAAGTCTGAAAAGGTCAAGTTAAACTTGATGGGGTTTTTTAACATGGTGCTTAAAAGTTCGGTTTAAATCAGATACTTAAAATGGTCCACCACATCTGAACATTTATAATTGACTAAAACACATGTTTGTGTGTCTTAAGCGGCCTGTCATCTAAAAAAAACATACTTTTTTTGTATTAAGATGTAGACAGGAATTTTGGAGGCAAAAAGTGAGTAAAAAACATGAAAAGCAACATAAATATGTTTCGAACTTGCTTCTGCTGCAGATTCTTTTTGTCATTTTTTATTTCACAAAATAGGCGGAGGGCTTTTAGATGGAGGAGGGACCCTGAGCAAGTTAAAATTCCACTGATAGTCACACACACACTAGGTGTGGTGAAATTAAGCTCTGCATTTGACCTTTGTTGGAATCATTTTGGTGATTTAACCCCCAATTTCAACCCTTGATGCTGAGTGCCAAGCACGGACGTAATGGGTCTCACAAAACATACTTTCATGTTGGGCTTCAAAAGTCTCCATTAAGATAAGAAGGAGTAATCCAAAGATGATCATTAGGTCTTCAAAAAATTATGCAATTTGTTATTCTTATAGCCAGACCTGTGTGTTTATTTTCGTAAATGATGGTTTCGGCTACAACTGTTGCCTTCCTCAGAGGTTGTCAGGTGATAGCAAGAGTTGTAGCCGAAACCGTCTGGTATGGAAATAAACACACAAGTCTGGCTATAAGAATAACAAATTGCATAAGACAAATAGTTTTTTTGTCATTTTTTAAAGTATAGTATCTAAAGGAGCGGGAAAAAGTCACTGACACTGATCACGTTGCTATGTCTTCTTATTCTCTGGCAGACCAGGTGTGTATGAATTGTGTTAAGACACAAAGTTACGATGCAAACTGCCACCTACTGTAGACAGTTGTAACTACACACTGCATTCACAGACAGTCCCATTATAATGTGTTTGTGAGTGAGGACGAACTGGTAGCACCAAATGTATTATAATAATAAATTAATGTATCAGAAACATTGAATATTCTGCGTCCTTTAAGGAGTGACTGAAGTTATGTCATACAGCTTTAACTACTTTTATTTATTTTTTTAAAGTGAAGCTGTACAAAAGTTTAAATATGGGTTTTAATTGGGTTGTTTGCGACACGCAGTGGCCACAATAAGGAAAAGCGACTAAGTGTTGCCAAAAAAAACAATTACCATTCTACTTCAACTTAAAGACAGCACAAGTCCATTCCAAATGGTTAATAATAAATAACCAATTTCTACCTACCGTTGTTCTCTGTTGGACTAATTTCACTTGATCGAATGTTTTACCTTGAAAACCCGTAATATTTAATCTTTTGTAAATTGAAATGTCATCATGTTATGATGGTAACATCAGGCTCATTAATCAAATTTAAGAAAGAGATACTTTACACTCAGTGTGGCCATTTCCTCAATTTAGTCTGTATCGCATACCTATTTTGAGTGTCGAATTACTTGTCAGTAGTACCTGGAGCCAAAGGTCAACTCATTACATTTTATGCAAGTATTTACAAATTATAATAAGATTGTATTCAAACATTCCGAGGATTAGCAGTTGATGTAGAAGCAGGAACACATTTGATTTTGATGATATCATTCATTCATTTTTTCATTTTCATTTATTTATTTATTTATTTCAGGCAATGACATAAAAAAGTACAAAGTTGACAACACATAATATAAATTAATATAGTGCAAAAGGTAATGTACAGTATGTAATGCATGATTGTCCAGTTTGCCTGAAAGGGAGTGGGAAGAAGATCATTTATTTAATCCCACCCCCAGTTCTCCATTCAGTGATTGTTCACATGAGTTTCACTCTTACTTTGTTCAAGGATTATAATACAGATGTTGTATCATAGTGGCATTACCACAGGTAACAATAATTATTACACTGTAACAATAATTTGTATCAACAATGTAGGAATAATGGATATACCAACAATGGTAATAGACAACATAGCAATAATGGTAAGGAAACATTGAGCACATGTCAATACTTTGAGACAGAGTATAGCAGCAGGTCAAATTAAAGACCCCACGTTTGTATAATAGTTTAAATCGATTAATAGTTTGGCATTGCTTGTGTTGTAAGTCCAGTTTGTTCCATAGTTTTACTCCGCATACAGACACACAAAAACGTTAACGAGTGGTTTGAGCTCTCGACAATAAGAAATGTCCAAAGCCTCTCAAGTTATGAGCCTGCACTCGTCTTATAAAAAAACGTTGTAATTAGGCATATCAAAACAGTATTACCAAGGAGTTCTAAGAACATGTTGGTATGTTGTTGTTTTTTTGCCTCATTTCTACCAGCAAGGATCTTCACACTTCAAGGATTAATTTTCAGTTCAAAATCCTGATTAGATTTGAAATGTGTGGAATCTAACATACTTAGCGTAAATTACCTGGAGTCAATTACTACTCTTATATTTCCAAGTTTACTCCATTAAGGTAATTTTGAAGTTGTTTATTATACAGTATAACCATTTATTATCGTAGGAATAATACTTCACTGGCAATACGATTCATAATACGAGCTACTTTTAGCAGATTGTACTAGCACATTTTACCATTACTGAACAGTGAAGGGTGCTAAAGTCAAACACAATTCATTCCATGATACTGGTCCTAGTTTCAGTTTTCCCCCCACAAGTAGTAGAAAGATAATGTTGCTGAGTAAACTGTATTATTAATATGTAACATTTCAACATCCTTAATCACTAGGAGTGTCCCTATACATTTTTTTCACTTCTGATACGAAACCAATATTGGAGTTTGGCAGACTGGCTGATACTGATATTGATACTTTTATGTTGTAGTGTGGAATGTTAAAAAAGGTTTGACAAGTGAAATTAGTCAAACAGAGAACAATGGTAGGTATGCAATCGCCTATCATGTTTACGTTTGTAAATGACTCGACTAAAACACAAGACAATTATTTAATTATTATGCTTATCCCCATTTTATTCTTACTTTTGCTCTATTTTGCTCTCCATCCATCATGTGGATCAGCCTGCTGGAGTTACGGCTGCAACCAAACCGAGTGCCGCCGCCGCCAAAACACGGCAGGTCTCTGCCGCTGCTGGTAGCAGTTCTGCAGCAACAACCACAAAGCGCCCCACACCCCCATCAACCACTGCCATCTCAGACAAAAAAAACACAACCACAAAGGCCCCATCGACGGCTGCTGCTGGCCCAAGGCGGCCTTCCTCCAACACTACAAGCCGCCCCTCATCGTCAGCCACCACTACTACTACAACACGTGACGTCAAACCCAAGGTATGATTTTATGGTGTAGATAAAGCAGCTAAGCAAAACATAAACAACTGCAGTTATATTCCAGAAGTCAATAAAAAAGGTGATATTGAATGTGATTAGCACAACCTAAAATGCCACAGTTTTCGGCAGCTTTTTCAGAAAGTTGCAGCAAAATGTGCAATTTTTCTAAGCTTCTTTTTTTTTTCAAATAACATTTTATCAACTTGAGAATTTATGAATTTGATATGAGTATGGATGGGAATTGATAACATTTTTACGGTTCCGATTCTGCTTAACAATTTGGTTATTTATTGGTGGTTCTCTTATTGATTCTTATTTGGAAAAAAAAAGAGAACCAAAAAGATGGATTAACATACATTTTGTTTGGTTTTGTGCCAACATGACCTTCCAAAGCCACCAGTGCGGTCTTAAAAGGCACATAGCATACAAAAACTCCTTACACTCTGATTCTGTAGACTTTAACAAAATAAAACATGTGGAAATTACACAAGAATTTTAAAAACTTTTAAGAATCTGTGTCATCTGCCTACAAAATATACCGTGCAATTAGGGATGTTACGGTATAAAAAAATCACGGTTATTGTGAAAAAATTATCACGGTTATCATTATCGCTGTAATTTTTAATCTGCTCAACATTTTTAAAAACTACTTATACTGAAATCTTCTTACAAAGTTTAAAAAAAACATTTAAAAAAACATTTAAAATGTATGTATGTACCTCAAGTACAAATTGAATATGCATATGAAAGCAACACTAGCATTATAAACAAAGTAATATAGAAGAAACACAATAATAACATAAATAATTAAAAATAAATGTGGAAATTGTGAGAGATGGCACCTGATGGCCATAAGACATAACTGCACGTTTTGTCCATACAGATCAGGGATGTCCAAAGTGCGGCCCGGGGGCCATTTGCGGCCCGCAGGTAATTTTTTAATGGCCCCACGGCCCCTTTTAAAATACGATTAAAAAATTAAAAACATAAAAAGTGGTATGAAAGACCAAACAGGTGAAATGTAACAAGAAAATGTTGCAATGTTTACTCTAATAACACAAAGCTGCCATGCAGGCTGTTTCTTTCTTTAAAAAATAATAATGAATCAAAATCAATGTTATGAATTATTTACCTATCCAAGGGTCCAATTACGTCACATTAGATATTGCACTTTGAGATATTTTTTTGGGAAAATGTTGCATATTTTGTGTTTGCCATATAAAAGATTGAGCTTTTTTTTTTTTTTTAAAGAAGGGCCTAAAACGAACAAACAAAAAACATAAACAACAATACAACGTATAATTGACGGATAGATCTGAAGTTGATCTCGAGAATATTGTGTTAAAAGTAAACAGTAAAAAAAATTTATAATTTATTTTTTAACACTTTAATGAGTAGGACCCTTTTGGTTCCCCAATAATTTTTGTGTGATTTGTTTTTAAGTGTCATATCTCAAAAAATAATAATGAATTAAAATCAATGGTGTTATGAGTTATTGACCTTTTTAAGGCTCCAATTATTATATAATCTGAAATATTCCTCTTAAAAATTTTATTGGGTGAAAATATTGCATATTTTGTGTTTTTTCCAGAAAAAAAACAGGGTTTTCTTTGACAAAAAGAGCATACGACTTAAATCTTTAAAAACGTTGTATTGACAGATAGACCTAATGTTGACCTAGAGATAATAATACTGAATAATGACACATTTTAAATATTTTTTGGACCAAAGCCCTTTGGGGTCCCCGGGATCAAGCCTGAGTGGAGACCTTAATGTATATTTTTTATACATATATTGTTTTGGTTTTTAAAATAAAAAAATATCAAAATGGCCCCCGCTTGCTTTGATTTTTCAGTGTGCGGCCCTCAGTGGAAAAAGTTTGGACACCCCTGATATAGATGAAAAAAAAAATCATGTATGAGATCTAGTCTTATACATATGACTGCATGATTATGGCCAAAATAATAAAGATTATTTGTATCAATATTATTTTGGCCATAACCATAATCAGGAGATTATCTATCATACTTCAACATCTCTAACATGTAAATGGTGTCTCTTTGCTAGGTCAGCAATGCAATTGAAAATATGTTGTCTTACCGTGGATAAATAAATATATAAATACATGTCAGCTATAGTCAGTAGATGTGTATACACATTACCCAGAAGGCTTAACGCTGTAGACTGGAAAAGGAAGTAGTCTGAGTATCACGGGAGTACGACAATTGTGTTTTTTGATCAATAAAGAGTTGATCACTGTTACACGTTGTTCCTGCTTCGTCTACAAAAGAAACAAACATACGTTTTGATTACACACTTTACGTGCGCGTTTGAGCGGCGCTCAGATACAAATTTGATTGGCCAAAATGTGCGGTCGTCAACATTGTAAGGCTGCACGTAATTTGCGGGGATTGGTTGAATTTGCGTGAATTGGCAGCATCAATATCGCACATTTCTGGAGGAACTAGCATATTACGTGGTTTACACTAACTCAATCGCCAGAGTTGTAGGAGCCATTTAAGTTTTATTTTATAAAATAATATTGTAAGAACCACAACTGATAAATAGTAATGGTGGATTATTGGGATATATGATATTCTGAGTGTTAAAAAACAACAACAATGTACATGAAACCCAAAATTGAACCACAAACTGCGACAAGATTCAAACCATGGATTAAGTGAACTGTTTCACCCTAACATGTCCCCCATAAATAATGTACTTACAGCGTGAAGAATCAGTATTTCATCCCCTGCTGGTTTAATAGGTGTAAACCCTTACAAAGATGTGAACGGTTTACAATTTGTATTTGTTTGTTTATTGTAGAGGAGCTTCTTGATAAACACAGTCGGTCATTTCTTGTATTTTTCTTTAATTGATGCACACATTGAGGTATCGATGGACACAGTATAACTCTGTGTTTTAAATGGCATCAATTCTTCAGTATCATTTGACCCAGCACTATTAAACATGACATAATCACCAAGACACTTAATTGACTTGAGTTAGTCTGATTTTTGTTGATGATTACCGATATTTATTGAAAGCATGACTAAAAGAAAACCAAGCCGACAAACAAATACTCATTTTAACAGCAGTCCAGACGCCAAACTTGATACATAAGTATTTCAAATGAACAGCGTATTCGCTAAGGAGTTGGAGTTAGAACTATTTCAATTCCATCAGTGCTACAAATAGATAGATAGTACTTTATTGATTCCTTCAGGAGAGTTCCCTCAGGAAAATTAAAATATCAGCCTCTGAACCATTGCTTAACTAGAATATTTTCTTATGAAGCACATTAACTATTTTTCATGCATATAACATTATAGACTATGTCCACACGGACAATATTTTTCACACTTTTTACTGTGTTTTGGCTCATTGTCCACATGCTAATGTGTTTTGATCCTTACAAATTGAGCAATTATGAGTAAAACTGAGTTTTTTGGCTTGTGTCATTAGAAAAGTACTACTGAATACACAACCCTTTGTTTTGATACTATTTAAATTTGAATTGATCTGCTGACCACCTAGATTTGACCGTCTTACCAGCACTTTGCCCCCCTCTTTTGGTGTCCCCCATAACTACATGTGTTGCCAGGGGGCCGATTAAAATCTCTTCATGGTGCAGCTTGTATCAGTTCATCAGTTGAATCTTTTTTTTCATCTTATATTGGTTTATCAACACCTTGTATCAGTTCATAAGTTGAATTGGGTTTACAGCATGTATCAGTTAATCAGCGTGTATCAGTTCATTAGTTGAATTGGTTTTACAGCTTGTATCGGTCCAAAAGCTTGTATCAGTTCATCAGCTTGTATCAGTTCATTAGTTGAATTGGTTTTACAGCCTCTATCAGTACATCAGTTTGTATCTGTTCTGCAGGTTTTATCAGTTCATCATCTTGAAATAGTTCATCAGTTAGTATCAATCCATCAGTTAGTATCAGTTATTTATCCTGTAGGATTCCACCAGTTATTATCAGTCCATCATCTTGTACAGTTCATCAGCTTGTATCAGTCCATCAGCTAGTATCAATTCATTAGATTGTATCAATTATTTAGCTCGTATCAGTCCATCAGCTAGTATAAGTACATCGTCTTGTATGAGCTCATCAGTCATTGTCAGTTCATCATCTTTAGGGATGCAACAGTAAACGGTATAATGATAAACTGCAATAAAATTTGAGACGGTTAGTAATACCGTTTACATTTTTAATTACAGAAAAAAATTCATTTATTAATGCATTTTAGGCAACACTGCTTACTTCCTGAAAACTGAAGTGTCGCAGCGCATGCCCACTAGAGCCGTTTGGCTCAAGCAAACACGGCGGCAACGCCACAGACTTTGCTTTGATAATGTTCCCTCTGAGTAAACTGAGCCGATCGCTTCGTTTCACTTCATTTCACTCGCTTCTACTTCCGTGGAGTCTTGGCGTGCATTTAAGAGCGCAATGCTGTTGGAGGATAAAAATATTTGATGTTGCAGTTTTATTTTGAATGTGCAACTAGCGTCCTTCCGTCAGCTGCTGGCACTGAGTTACCATGCAGCAGGCGATGTGTCGGGAACGTTGTCACAACATGTTTATAAAGTCTTTAGTTTGTTGACTGGGATGCTCAAACGTCTTTTATTTAACTGCTAACTTTGTTAGTGTTCCAATAACATCAATACCAGCTACCGTATTTTTCGGAGTATAAATCGCTCCGGAGTATAAGTCGCACCGGCCGAAAATGCATAATAAAGAAGGAAAAAAACATATATAAGTCGCGCTGGAGTATAAGTCGCATTTTTGAGGGAAATTTATTTGATAAAACCCAACACCAAGAATAGAAATTTGAAAGGCAATTTAAAATAAATAAAGAATAGTGAACAACAGGCTGAATAAGTGTACGTTATATGACGCATAAATAACCAACTGAGAACGTGCCTGGTATGTTAACGTAACATATTATGGTAAGAGTCATTCAAATAACTATAAGATATAGAACATGCTATACGTTTACCAAACAATCTGTCACTCCTAATCGCTAAATCCCATGAAATCTTATACGTCTAGTCTCTTACGTGAATGAGCTAAATAATATTATTTGATATTTTACGGTATTGTGTTAATAATTTCACACATAAGTCGCTCCTGAGTATAAGTCGCACCCCCGGCCAAACTATGAAAAAAACTGCGACTTATAGTCCGAAAAATACGGTAAATGTTTTATCTTATCGAATTGAACGGTGGCTGAGTTGTCGGTGAGGCACAAAAATTGTGTGTTTATTTTGTTTGGCTAAACTGTTGCACTGAAATACATGGTTGTTGAAAAACAAAGCTTGTTTATTTGACTTTATCTTCATTAGCCAAACTGCTTTGTGTTTTATAATGATATCAAAAAGTAAACACCATGTTTTTTACATTACTTGTGATTTTTTCATTCCACAAAGTAAATGGCAAATGGATTATACTCGTATAGCGCGTTTCTACCTACAAGGTACACGGAAGAGTTAGTGCTGCAAAGGATTCTGGGTATTTGTTCTGTTGTGTTTATATTGTGTTACGGTGCAGATGTTCTCCCGAAATGTGTTTGTCATTCTTGTTTGGTTTGGATTCACAGTGTGGCGTATATTGTAACATAGTTAAAGTTTTTTATACTGGCACCGTCAGTGTAACCTGCATCGCTGTTGATGAAGTATGTGTTGCATTCGCTCGTGTGTGCGTACAGAAGCCGCACATATCTTGTGACTGGGTCTGAACGATGTTAGAATGGATGAAAAGCGGACGTGACGATAGCTCGTAGAGTACGTTAAAGGTTAATTTGTTCAACCTTGGCCCGCGGCTTTGTTCAGTTTTAAATTTTGGCCCACTCTGTATTTGAGTTTGACACCCCTGTGTTAGATTGTTAGTATGGACATAGACTTTTATATAACAAGCTACATATTTAATGAAAGATAATTACTGTCATTTTACATGAATTTGAAAGTAATTTAAGAAAACAGAGAATGCTATGTATAATTAATTTGGTATTTTTCTGTAAAAAAAAATAGACATATACATAGTTTGTCATTACTGGCATATTACTTTAAGAACCACCACAACGGCTGCGATGGCGGAGGAAGGCTGCAGCAGAAAAGGGTCCCCAGTCGTCAATTCTGTCAAGGATCGTGTGGTGACTGTCTGTGCACCAGTCTCCCCACGTTAAACTAAGTCACGCACAGGCATCCTCCATAAAGGGATACACCCCTACCAGGAGGATCGTCATACTCGTTCGAGTGACCGCCGATGATTACTTAAAATAACAGGCGGATTGTTTATTTACAGATAATGTCTTCAATTCTACAGTTTTATAAACTATTTTAAAAAAAATACAAAAATTACAGTAGAAATTTAGAGTAAATTAACCATAAAAATAGGATTATTTTTTTTTACAGTGTACTCAAAGCGCTTTGACACTATTTTCACGTTCACCCATTCACACACTGATGGCGGGAGCTGCCATGCAAGGCCCTAACCACGACCCATCAGGAGCAAGGGTGAAGTGTCGTGCTCAAGGACACAACAGACGTGACTAGGTTGGTCGAAGCTGGTGATTGAACCAGGAACCCTCAGATTTCTGGCACGGCCACTCTGTCAACTGCGCCACGCCGTCCCCAATGGTTATTACTTTAATAACCATTCATGTGACATAGCATTTTGTTAATGATTTATGGTGTATAATTAATTCCTATACGACAAATTTCTGCTCAATCTCTCAATGGATCTGTCCCGATACAGCATGTACATGTACACACATTAGTACATGTAAATGTATGTATATATTTTAAAAAATACCTCTCTGTGAAAATGTAAAAATACAAATAAAGGCATCATGTAATACAAATTTGACACGCTGATACTATTAAAGAACAAAAACACAAATATTTGTCTTTAAATATTTAGATAACGTTAATCTATAGCATTTTCATTAGATATTAATGGATGGATGGATGATGGCGTCGCGTTCACACCCCAACACTGTTTTACCTAACATGATGAATAATCCTGATTAATAATCGTGATTACAATATTGATAAAAAATAATCTTAATTATTATTTGAAATACAATTTGCAGCCTTATGTATAGGACTAGATCACATACATGAACACTATTTTTATCTAGATGGACAAAAAGTCCAGTAACGTATTATGTCCATAAGATGTCATCTTGCGAAATTTTCACATTTATTTTTATGTATTTATAGTATTATTTTGTTTCTGCCATATTACTTTGTTTATAATGCTTGTGTTGCAAATTACATTTTCTACTTGAGGTGCATATATACATTTTGAATGTGTTGTTTGTGTTTTTTTAAAATAAAACTTGGTTAAATGATTTTAGTATAAGTAGTTTATGAAAATTTGAGCATATTTAAAATTTCCGCTATAATAATGACAACATAGATCATTTTGGTGACAATAACCGTGATAAGAAATTTTCATACCATGACATCCCTAATCATCTTGTATTTTTTAGTATCAGTCCATCAGCTTATATCAGTTCGTCATCTTTTATCAATATCAGTCTGTCAGCTTGTATTGGTCCACAAGTAGTATCAGTGTATCAGCTTGTATCAGGTCATACTTGTATCAGTCTATAAATTAATATCAGTTCATCAGCTTGCATCAGATTACCAGTTACCAGCTTGTATCAGTTTATTAGTATCAGTCCAATAGTAAGTATCCGTCCCATCAGCTTGAATCAGTTGGTGTCAGTCGATCAGCTTCTCTGTTCTTTATCTTGTATCAGTTTATCATACTGTATCAGTCCATCAGTTATTATCAGTTTGTCAGCGTGTATCATTTCATCATCTTGTATCAGTTCTTCATCGTGTATCATTCATTAAGTATCAGTCCAATAGTTAGTATCAGTCCATCACCTTGAGTCAGTTCATCAGTTAGTATCAGTTGATCTGCTTTTATCAGTTCATCATCTTGTCTGCTCATCAGTTAGTATCGCAGCATTCAGCTTATAATGGAGCATTCAGCTGTATGTCATATCACAATGATTGTTGATCATTTCGGATCAGATTTATGTTCCATTAAGTCCTTATAGTCGGTCTATTTATTTATTATAAACATATTCATAATGTTGAAAATAAGTGTATTTTGTGTTCCTATAATTGGATTTCTGTGTCATCACAACAGACTCTCGCGGAGAAGCGCCCCCCCGTGTCAAAGGCTGGTACTGCTGCCTCAAGTCAAGCAGGCTCGTCTGCCGCCATCAAAAATGGAACAACGAGCACAACATTGACCACAAGAACAACAACATCAACGCGTACGACAACATCAGCTCGCACTACCGCCCCCAAAAAGCCGCCGGGTAAGGCAGACATGTCTCCACACAAATAATGCCATGTGACGCCTGCGTGACATTAACTGACATGACATATTTCTAGAAAGCTGATTTGACATGTTTTCCCCACTTGCTGTGTGATGTATAAAATGTACAAAGTCGTGGAGCTTACAGAAAAGAAGACAAGTTTGTTTGTGTGGGTAAATAGATGCATTTTAAAAAGACAATTGTGGTTATGATCTTTGGACGGCGTGGCGAAGTTGGTAGAGTGGCCGTGCCAGCAATCGGACGGTTGCTGGTTACTGGGGTTCAATCCCCACCTTCTACCATCCTAGTCACGTCCGTTGTGTCCTTGAGCAAGACACTTCACCCTTGCTCCTGATGGCTGCTGGTTAGCGCCTTGCATGGCAGCTCCCGCCATCAGTGTGTGAATGTGTGTGTGAATGGGTGAATGTGGAAATACTGTCAAAGCGCTTTGAGTACCTTGAAGGTGGAAAAGCGCTATACAAGTATAACCCATTTATCATTTATTTATTTATTTCAGCCTCGAAGACAGACAGCCAATCAGGTGTGGAGAAGAAGCCCAGCACTCTAAAAACCTCCACAGGTATAACGTTCTTTTTTTGTCATCTGTAGAAAATGGATGGATGGATGTGTACAATTAATTATATTAAAGTCCACAGACTAAACATAATAATAAATAATAATGGGTTGTTACTTACAAGGTCTGACGAGAAACAAAGAAGTATAACACATACACTCATCATAGGTATTATCTGCAAACTCCTGTTGGGCTCTTAGTGATTTGCAACATTCTGTTTCCAGGATGGACTAACTAACAACATTTGTGTGCACAATTTACACTGCAGTAGAGAAAATCCTACTTGACACATGGTCAGATTTATACTTAAAGGCTCAAATATACTCAGTATACCTCAGTTTTTGTTAGTCATTAATTTTGAAAGGTCAAACACAAACAGAATTGTACGGAAACCAAAGTATGTTTTTGCATCAGAAATAATGTAAATCAAATGAATTTGTTTAAGACACCCACACATATTACCATTTAACACACTTTAAAGTGCATCCAAAAAGTATTCAGTGCTTCACTTTTTCCATCCTTTGTTAAAGCCTTGTTTCAAAATTGAAAAAAAAAATTGTTTGTCATCAACATTTCACACACAATAACCCATAATGACAATGTGAAAAGCTTTTTTAGATATCATTGCAAATTGATTACAAATTTTAAAAAAACTACAAAATCTAATCAAAAGTGAGCTCATGTTTCAACTGATCATCCTTGAGATGTTCCTACAGCCTAATTTGAGCACACCTGTGGTAAATTTAGTTGGTTGGACGTGATTTGGAAAGGCACACACCTGTCTATATATAAGGTCCCACACTTGACAGTGCATGCCAGAGCACAAACCAAGCGTGAAGTCAAGATATTCAAGGAATGGCTTCAGGACAACTCTGTAAATGTCTTTGTCCCAGCCAGAGCCCAGACTTGAATCTCTGGAGATATCTGAAAATGGCTGCGCACCGACGCTTCCCATCCAACCTGGTGGAGCTTGAGAGGTGCTGCAAAGAGGAATGGGCCAAACTGCCCAAAGATAGGTGTGCCAAGCTTGTGGCCTTGTATTCCAAAATACTTGAGGCTGTAATTGCTGCCAAAGGTGCATCAACAAAGTATTGAGCAAAGGCTGTGAATACTAATGTACAATAAATGTGCTTTTTTTGTTTGTTTAAAAAAACAAACAAAAAAACTTTTGAAAATGTCATTATGGGGTATTTTGTGTGAATTTTGAGGACAAAAATTAATGTGTTCCATTTTGGAATTTGGCTTTAACGTAACAAAATGTGGAAAAAGTGAAGCATTATGAATACTTTCCGGATGCACTGTATATGTAATGATAATGATAAACAATGTGAAATAGGCACGGCAAGGCAAGGCAACTTTTCATACACAAGGCAGACTCAAAGTGATTCACAGCACAACATGTGGGACAACAAAGTGAAATGAAAGAAAATAAAAGCAAAATCAAAATTAAAATGCAGACAATAAAAAATAAAAACAGTGCGGACGTTAAAAGTTAAAAGATTAAAAGATTTATCTAAATGCTAAGGTGATAATAAAAGTTTTCAGTCTAGTTTTAAAAGTAGTCTGAGTTGGGGAAAGTCTGACATCTTCAGCTATTTGTTGCATAGTGACTGAATGATGCTCTCCCTTGATTTGAGTTTACTCTGGGAACCGCTAACAGATTGGTCTCAGAAGATCTTAGTGATCTAGAGGGCTTATATAGTGGGAGCATATCAGTAATATACTTCGGCCCTAGACCATGTAGTGATTTATATGTGAGCAGGAGGATTTTAAAATCAATTCTCTGAAGTACAGGGAGCCAATGTAAGGATTTAAGAATTGGTGTAATATGCTCACATTTTTTGGTCTTTGTTAGAACTCTAGCAGCAGCGTTCTGAACAAGCTGTAGCTGCCTGACAGTTTTTTTGGGAATACCTGCAAGGAGACCATTACAATAGTCTAGCCTACTGGTAATAAAGGCATGTACAAGTTTTTCTAAGTCTTGAGCTGACATGAGCCCTCTAAGTCTTGTTACATTTTTGAGGTGATAGTAGGCCGATTTTGTTACTACTTTACTGTAATATATAAATGATAATTGAAAATGTATAAATGAATATGCAACATCACTTTTAACTTTATTGAAGATGGCTAGGTGGTAGAGCGCCAGGCTTTAATACATGTAGCGAAGCCTGCTTTTTTGCTCCCCTAAAGTCTCTCTGCAAAATGCTTAATGCATACCGTTGTTACCGCTTTTTTTTTGGTCAGCAATCTGTTCCGAAAGGTCTTTGAAGACAGAATCGTACGAAAACCAAAGCAATTTCTTTTTACCATAAAAAACAATGGAAATCAAATGTATCTGTTCCAGACACCTACAAATACTGTATGAACACAAGACACATTCTATAGAAAAGTACTCAGAAAGCATATATATACCTCTGCCAGGCAGTAGCTCCCAATAGTAAAGAATCTGAAAAAAAATAATCCAGACAGTAATCCGGATAAACCACCAAAATCTAATCATTTTTTCAAATCCATTTCTGACATTTTCTGAAATTTTAAAATCAACTCATATCTTTTTGAGTTATGTTGTGAACTAACTAACAGAAAAACAAACCCCAGCGATTACATATATATAATTTTGCAGTTAATAAAAAAAAGTATAGAAACTAACTTGCCAAGATGTTATCTGTTTGGACAATCTATTCCACGGAGCGGTATGCAAGCAAACTGACAGGTTTGGTACATCAATCAATCAATCAATGTTTATTTATATAGCCCTAAATCACAAGTGTCTCAAACACAACGACATCCTCGGTACAGAGCCCACATAAGCACATGAAATGTTTGGCTGTGCAATAATTGAGGAAAACAGGGGCAAAATCTACCATGAAAAATTAAATCATATGGTAAGTGGGGCGTAAGAAAACCAAGGTACTATTGTGTTTCCAGAAATAGTCTGACCGTGAACTTTCTCCCGCTTTCATACTTTGCATACATTTTAGCCCGTGTCGTTCTTTCCTCTGATGTCTCAGGGACTACAAACAGATAAATTGACATCATAGCAATGTAAGAACTGTAATCAGGAATTGTAGCATGAACACACACGCACACACACACACACACACACACACACACACACACACACGGTCCCCCCATAACAATGCTCGAAGGCTCAGAAAGTGAAAGAAGGGTTAAAAAGAGTTTGTTGCTCCAAGTTAAAACCTCAACACTGCAAGCAAAGGATTACTGTCCTGCTGACAGCAGTTCACAGCTCCTGTTGATACAGTCTTAGTTTGTCTAATCTGCATGGATTCTTACAGTCAGGGAAATAACACTTGAACGATGCGGAACCAAAGGGAGGATTTCCTCCATTAAACACGTCTTAGCAGAAGCTGGAGACGTGCAAAGTTTCCCAGGACGGATTATCAGCAGGACACGCTCAGCATAACTGCCCTATTATTGACTGTATATGCACAGTAACTAACACAAAGGAAATACATGTGTATGAACCTGCTGACATTTTCTGATAATTATGTCGGATGTCAGCAAAAAAATAATATTGTTTGATATCCGCTTGCATCTGAAATGTCCGATACAAGCAGTGTAAAAAGCTGGACAGCAAGTTCATATCTAAATGTTTTCCAATAAGCACACAAGATTGGTCTTTTCTTGTATTTTGGTCAAGTCATTTACAAAAAGTAAACATGATAGGCTACTAGAAGCTAGCAGCTACCCAACAGCTAAGCATACAATAGCACACAGGCTAAACATACGTAACAAGTGTCCTTTATTGAATAATATTGCAGTCTAAAACTACACATTTGTCAATATAACCAAGTATCGTTGCATATTACTTACACATACAAAGTCTCCAAGGCAGAAGCGTATTGGAAAGTATCCAGTAACAAATGTGTCCGCATTGTTCGACTTACTGCGTCATGATCTTAACTATGAGTCGCAGATATATAAGTTGTGAAATAAGTTATTCACACAGAAATATTTTGTAAATGTTTATTTAAATAACTTAATGGTTTCCGTACCGCTGATTAAAAAAAAAAAAAAATAGAAGTTATCGTCATGGACCCACTACCTGTGAAAACTAGCTCTTCAATCAGCTAAACAGACTCAATAACTCCACGGTGATGTTTTGGTGAATTTACTGAGGAAATTGTGAAAGTGAAACAATAGAAAAAAAATAAATGCCATTGTAAGTCAATAATACTAACGCAGACACTCGTAAACGTGTTAGCATATTAGCTAATGTTAACGACACCAGCTTGAATACATTACAATACCTATAAAAAAAAATACCATCAATGTGGCGGTTTAGTATTAGTAAGTAAGAATAGTTTTAGTTATATTGTTAAACATAAAAATGTTGCTTAGAGTGATGAATAAAAAAAAAACATACGGGTAGAAGCGGTATGAATAATTAGTAGATGGAACGGCACTTGTAATTCCAGTTCAAGGCACTAAACAGAATTAAATACTGTAGATGCTCAACTTTCAGCACCTGCAGTGAGCGAACTCGTCCAAAATATGGCATCATAGCAAAAACAATAACACATCTTTTCAAAACATTATTGCCGTTAGTGAAGAAAAATCCATCAATTAGCCTTACTGTTTGTAAGACGCAGGGCTCAAAGCATATGAAAAAAGTAGTGGCTTATAGTCCGGAAAATACTGTATTTCACTTGATCAAACCTTTTAACATTCCACACTACAAAATAATAAAAGTATGAACTGTGATTTGTGCCGAGATCGTATCGGATTTAATATCGGTATTGGTCAATACGCAAGGATCTTAAAACCTAATCGTATCAAAGGTAAAAAAAAAAAAGTTGTATCAACAACCTTAATTCTTACTTCAATGTGGAGGAGCATTGCAACACTGTCATCTAGACATGCACACGTTAGTATCATTGTATTGATGATTAGACGTTATTGCTTGCATGTTATGAGTATTTTCATATTCCACTAATATGATATTGTTTCAACATCCTAAGACCTTCTATTCTGCTTACCTTCCTCACACTTGGTAGCTGATTCCACCAAACCTAAGACCACCACAACAACAACAACTCGGACTTCCAGTTCCACTGCGACCGCTGCCTCGCGCGCACGAGCCGCAGCCACCAAAGCGAGCTTACCTTCCACCACTGCAGTACCGGAGAAGAAGCCAGCAGTACCTCGTGTTCCAAGGACCACATCTTCAGCAGCAGCAGCAGCTACCAGCACCAGCAGCTCCTCCAGGACTACAGCTCGTCTTGGAACTTCATCAGCGCCTGACATCAAGAACGTTCGCTCTAAGATCGGCTCTACGGACAACATGAAGCACCAACCAGGCGGTGGAAAGGTTAGTTGTACACACTAATCTGATGACTACAAACTTAACTTTTGATTTATTTAATGCGTTATTCTTTTAACCAAATAAATAATTCCAGTAATTACAAATTGTTACATATATAATTGTATTTTATAAGCAAGAGATATTTTCTTCTTTCTTCTTGTAGTAATGTATTTGTGTGCATTTACTTTGCATTATTTGACCTAATTTGTCTCTCATTTTCCGGAAAGTTTCCCTTATTTTGAAATAAAAATGTGTGCTTTAAATGCACATAGATTTAGCAATAGCATTTTTGTTTGGTCACCAGAAAAAATTGAAGATTCAAAGTAAAAATGAAACAAGTGAAACTTTAAATGTGATTCTTAAATTAAATTTTTTTTAAAAAGTATAATTTGCATCGATACCAATGCTGCGCTGTTCTAAACAACAAATTAAAATATAACTTTATAATTACATTCATATTGTTCAGCTATAGAACAAAGTCCTCACCCTCTACATTCTGATTGTTTTAGTTTGCTTATTTTACATAACCATCTCCTGCTCCATCCCCTATGCATTCATTGCTTATCATTATACAGTAATACATTCCCTACCAAACATTACCATTGCATTACATTTGCCTACCCTTACGTTATAATACAGTTACCTACCAAAGATTAGCATCACATTACAATTACCAACTATTGCCTTTCAATTTAAATAAATGATAAATGGGTTGTACTTGTATAGCGCTTTTCTACCTTCAAGGTACTCAAAGCGCTTTGACAGTAGTTCCACATTTACCCATTCACACACACATTCACACACTGATGGCTTTTTTTAATTTATTTATATGTTATTATTATTTATTTTTATATATTTATTATTATTATTAATATTTATTATATGTTATTATTATATGTTATTTAATAAATTTTTTAATTTAATGGTCATTTCCTACCAAACATTACCATTACCTAAATTACATCGGTTTTCTCCAGCTTCCAACCTTTCTGGAAAGAATTTACTGTTGTAGTCGTAGTACTATAGTACTTGGACAGGAGCGAGGCTTGCATTTCTTAGGAGGTTTTTGCTCCACATGCCTCCTAAAAGAACGTTCTGCTCCACATGCCTTCTAAAAGAACATTCTGCTTTATTGTGATTCCCACAAATTGATGGCACTGCAACGTGTTTAATATTTTGCAAGGAATGTAATCACATGTTTGAACTTCAAAATTCTGAATATAATTATTTTATGTTAGTAATAAAACTTGGTGAAGGAAAATCATCAATAACATGTTATGCAACAAGGGTCAGTCCAAATCTTCACACTAATAAATAATGTATATCGACGCAACAACTCTAATTGACATATTTGAGAAATTGAGTGTTCTGTCTCAATTTTTTAGCTCGTCTTTAAACTTTCAGTAAGAACCTTCTTGCTTTTTAATGCACATACTATACAATTGAGTATACTGCTAAAGCAGGGCTCTCTGAAGAGCGGCACATTTTTTTTGTTGACCTGTGGCTTTTTGTAAAAAAAATTAACTTACTAATAGGAGTGTTCCAATCCGATATTGGTCCTGTGTCATCAAAAAAGTATGTTTGTAAAATACAGTACAGGTCAAACGTTTGGACACACCTTCTCATTCAATGTGTTTTCTTTATTATCATGACTATTTACATTCACTGAAGGCATCAAAACTATGAATGAACACATGTAGAGTTATGTATTTAACAAAAAAAGGTGAAATAACTGAAAACATGTTTTATATTCTAGTTTCTTCAAAATAGCCACCCTTTGTTCTGACTACTTTTTCGCACACTCTTGGTAATCTAGTGTAATCAGATCCGCGTGTGTGTTTTAAGCTGTGTGTCCGTATAATAATTTGTCTTTGTGTAAAAAAAATATCTGCCGTGTCCGTGTTTCGATCGGCGTGTGTGTAAAATAAAATGTGTGTTTGTGCGTATTTAGACGTGTGCGAAGCAGGAAGTCTATTAGCTGTCTTTTTACACGTGACGTTTGCGACACTTCCGTCTGTACAGCGATTTGGACATGTAAAAGGATTTGTCTGTAACTCCCCCTTGCCTTTCCTTATACTCACCACTAGTTGGCGCCTTGCAGCCACTCACACAACTTAAAACACACAGGTGGATCTGATTACACACACACAGAGATTGAAATACAGACACACACATTAGTCCACAGACATGTGAACTGCATTGCACACGCACAGATTGAGATACGTGTTTGCAAATAATTTTGCAACAATAATACTTTCATAGTTAATTAACATTTAATGTCCTCCTATAAACACACTAAGTTGATATTTTCTTGTATTTTAGTCAAGTAATTTACGAAAGGTAAACATTGTAGGCTATAGGCTACTAGAAGCTAGCAGTTACACAATAGCACACAAGCTAGACATATGTAATAAGTGTCCGTAATTGAACAATATTGATGTCTAAAACAGCATATTACTTACACACACACAAAGTCTCCAAGGCAGAAGTGTATTAGAAAGTACACAGTCACAAACGTGTCCACATCATTTAAAGGCCTACTGAAATGCGATTTTCTTATTTAAACGGGGATAGCAGGTCCATTCTATGTGTCATACTTGATCATTTCGCGACATTGCCATATTTTTTCTGAAGGATTTAATAGAGAACATCGACGATTAAGTTTGCAACTTTTGGTCGATGATAAAAAAAAACCTTGCCTGTACTGGAAGTAGCGTGACGTCACAGGTTGTGGAGCTCCTCACATCTGCACATTGTTTATAATCATGGCCACCAGCAGCGAGAGCGATTCGGACCGAGAAAGCGGTCATTAATTTGAGCAAGGATGAAAGATTTGTGGATGAGGAAAGTGAGAGTGAAGGATTAGAGGGCAGTGGAAGCGATTCAGATAGGGAAGATGCTGTGAGAGGCGGGTGGGACCTGATATTCAGCTGGGAATGACTAAAACAGTAAATAAACACAAGACATATATATATACTCTATTAGCCACAACACAACCAGGCTTATATTTAATATGCCACAAATTAATACCGTATAACAAACACCTCCCCCCTCCCGTCCATATAACCCGCCAATACAAATTAAACACCCGCACAACACACTCAATCCCACAGCCCAAAGTACCGTTCACCTCCGCAAAGTTCATACAGCACATATATTTCCCCAAAGTTACGTACGTGACATGCACATAGCGGCACGCACGTACGGGCAAGCGATCAAATGTTTGGAAGCCGCAGCTGCGTACTCACGGTACCTCATATCCAACTCAAAGTCCTCCTGGTAAGAGTCTCTATTGTCCCAGTTCTCCACAGGCCAATGGTAAAGCTTGACTGTCATCTTTCTGGAATGTAAACAATGAAACACCGGCTACGTGTTTGTGTTGCTGCAGCCGGCCGCTAATACACCGCTTCCCACCTACAGCTTTCTTCTTTGCTGTCTCCATTGTTCATTGAACAAATTGCAAAAGATTCACCAACACAGATGTCCAGAATACTGTGGAATTTTGCGATGAAAACAGACGACTTAATAGCTGGCCACAATGCTGTCCCAAAATGTCCTCTACAATCCGTGACGTCACGCGCAGGCGTCATCATACCGAGACGTTTTCAGCAGGATATTTCGCGCAAAATTTAAAATTGCACTTAGTAATCTAACCCGGCCGTATTGGCATGTCTTGCAATGTTAAGATTTCATCATTGATATATAAACTATCAGATTGCGTGGTCGGTAGTAGTGGGTTTCAGTAGGCCTTTAACTTACGCATCATGAGCTTAACTTCATGAAATATTGTGACCACTAGTTGTCGCCAAAAACAATTATCACTCTACTTCAATTTAAAGACTGCATAATCATTCCAGACGAATATTAATAAATAGATTAGTGTTTTTCAAACCTACCATCGTTCTCTGTTTGACTAATTGTATTTGATCAAACCCTTTCTAACATTCCTCACTACAAAATAATAAAATGGCTGATTCCTGCTGATATTGTATAGAATATTGCAGTGTAGGTTGAGATTAGCATTGACATGAATCGAATGAATGATTGTTTAATCCCACATTGGAAGTAGTTGAGGCAAAAGGAAAAACACAACTAAAGAAATAACACTTCAGGCAGCATTGTTCTGCTCATTAGCAAGGAAACAGGAGCAAAGAACATTTGAAGAAAACAATTTAAAATATTGTCTGACAAAAATAATAGTGTATTACTGAATTTATTGTTGGTTGCTCATTGTTCTTGCGCTAAACAGTGATCAATTTGTGGAACTACAAACGTTTTAGAGTCAACTATATACAGTAGCAAAGTAATACTTACGGTGACATTGGGGCAACAATCAAAAGTGTTCGTCCGCTTCCTCTTCTTGCTGTCATGAGGTGTTGTTGACACGGGGTGGACATGTCTTCCCAGGTGTCAGCAGCCTCTAAGAGCAGAGGTCTGGCCTCCAAAGAAACAAGCCAGGTCAAAGTGAGTTCCCTCCATCTTCCCCATCATCAACACAAACTCCCCTTTTCTCTCCACAAATTCCTTTTCTTTTCTATATATTTTGCTTAATTTTTACAATTCCTTTTACAATTGCTATCATGTTTGTCCTCATCTTTTGTTGGTAAATATTTGTTTGCCAAAACATCTTCGGGTTCTGCTTTCCTTCTATCACAAACACAAGAGTCTTTCTTCTGGGTAAAGTTTTAATCATGGCCATCATGGAATTGAACCGTGATCTACTGATTAAAAGCCTAATCTGTCTTTTAATAGACAACAAAAAGTTAGGAATATGTGGCAGGTGCTGATGACAATCTAAGGTCAGTGGCCTCTTCCGTCTGAGAACTTCCTGTTTGAAGGCTGGCGATGGCGAGATATAGTTCAGCAATTGTTAGGTGTTTAGTTGGGGTGCCAGAAAAAAAAAATTCCCATATGAGTTGCGATTCTTATTTATTATGATTCTGAAGCAAATCAAAATTTTCAATTATCGATTTTTGAAAAGACATCTCTGGGCAGAATACTTCATACGTCAGGAGCCAAGAGAAGCTTTTGTAACTTGTTTTGAAAAGGTTTTATTATCATTTACATACCGAAAATATTGTGAGAATCGGTTTAAATTAAGAGTTGTTTCTGAATTGAATAGTCACCCCGATAATTGAAATCATATTAATTCCTGAGTAATATTCACATTCCTAATGTTTAGGGATGAGTCCGTGAAATCCCCAATCCCATCAGGGACACTTCTGGTAAAAAAAAATAATAACTATAATGATAAAAAGTGTCTCAACCTGTCCCAGAAACGTGTCTTTTCCTCACTCAACAGGGCTGTTGGAAGTTTGCTTGATGTTAGAAAACTAGAACCGCCTAAATGTAAGATAATCAGTGTAAATGATATGTCATGTTTATTCAGCACCGGTTCACAAAAGAACATTACACAAAAAGCAGGTCTACAACCACACTTGTCATTAAGGACAGAACAATATAAGACAAATATCTAAACCACTCGGTTGACCTGACGCGGTTCGGAGCGCGTGTGTTGTTTGGATCATGTTTATATTTCTCTGCCCGTTAACAATCACTTTGTATCATAGGGCCCTATGGTTTACGCGTTAACAGAATCCCGGAATGGGCCAATAAAAATGGAATTAACTATTTAACGCAGAACGTCACGGAAATTGACGTAATGTGACTGAAATGCTTTATCTTTATTAAGTTAATGATAACTTGGCAGATCTGAATACTATAGTTTGAACACCAAATAAGTGATGTTTCTCTTCTTCTATTTTAAAGCATGTAAACTTATTGTTACAATATTGTGTTCCATTAGACTCAAAATAGTGGACAAAATTGTATTAATAAATGTAAGACTTTTTGCAGTGAATTCAACGGTCAGAGCTTTAGAAGAAATGTTTAAGTTTTATTGTATTAGATATTTTTGTAAAAAAACTATTAGTCATGGTGGATTATTGGGATATGATATTCTGGGTGTGTACACTGACCCGAACACTGTGTCATAAAACTGTAATAAGAATGGTTCCACCTATATTCCTCATACATGAACGTTTTACAGAACTGCGGGCTGCAGTGTGTTGCTATGGTAATAGCTCAGTATCAACAAACTTGACCAGGTAACCAGAAGAGCACAACTCATAGCACTTAAATTCACAATTGAGAGTAGCATATGTCATGAAACAAAACTTGCTTAGTTTAGCTTAGTTTAAAGGTTAATATTTGCCGTTCCAACGGTAAAAATGTCCTTCGCCTTTCGCTAGAACTCACATTTACACTTGCCAGGTCTAGTACCACCCTTCCAAGAGCCCTCACCCATCCCGGATAGTAAGTCTATACTGCAAGCTGTACACTGACAACTCTCAAGTATATCCAAGATTGCTTTTTATTGTATTGTCTTTTGACAAGTTAGTAAAATAGTTGCTAAAATCTTGGGCACTGTATTGGTCCTTGTACTAAGGGACAGGTATACTAATCGATTCATTAAGAAATATACTGTTGATTACTTATGTCATGAAGTCATTGAGGCGGTTTGAGCTCAGTTTTAACTTGCATGCGCTGTAAAGATGATCAAACATGACGTCACCTATTCACCATCGTCATGGCAAGTTCCTCAGGCAGAATTATTCTGGCAACAAAGCAAGAGTATGGAACATTCATAGAAAAATCCAAATGGAAATATTTGAAGTATTCACAATGTTGAGATCTAGGATGACATGGTTGAACATTATGTAATTAGAAATGCATATTTTAGTTAGTAGTCACTTTCTGGTTGATGGAGGACAGTTTATTGCCAAACTAAAAGGCAGGAAGTTCTATTTGATATCACAACGAGCAGGGAGTCTCGTGCTGCATCTTTTCTACCCTTTTTAACTCTACTTTGTTGGTGACCTCTGATCTACTCTCTTCTTTCTGAACACCTTCCAACTCCTTTTCTTCTCCTCTCCTCCGTCTTGTGCTGCTCTGCTGGTTCAATTCAGGTTCAGATAGTCTCCAAAAAACTGGACTTCAGTCATGTGGGCGCACGCTTGGGCTCCAAGGACAATATGAAGCATGTTCCTGGTGGAGGGAATGTAAGTACAGTTTGGTTTGCTAACGCTATCGGGAAGCGGAAGCCAACTGATGAAAGGTTGACTTGGAGAGATGCTGTTGAAAATTGTCAGCACGCAAATATCGTGTCAACTCTTGGCTCATTTAAGTGTCAATAACCCGTATATGTTGACCAATTTATCAAATCGTGATCCACCATGTTCTTGTTATTACTTAAAATGAGCTCGACATACACGGTCAACATAACATTTGAGAAGGGGTTATTTAAAAACGTTTTCAAAGACAAACTAAACATTCCAGTCATCATGGATTCAATGCCTTGAAAATATGATGACATGAACGAATTAGCATATTCACAAGCAAACTAAATATTTTATCCCCTCTTCTCAGTTCCTCCAGGAATTCGCCATGTCACAATGAAGTCAATTTAACTCAACCTGTGAATTATGCACAGCATTGCAATTTTGTCTAATGCCCGCAACCAATTTCTCTCTGAGGGGCGCTCAACACGCGCACGTCCACTGTCTAACCAAAATTTACGTTTTTTTCTTTTGTAGACGAAGCATGATAACGTGTAACAATATATCAACTTTTTATTGCTCAAACAACACAATTGTCATTGTAGCTCAGACTTACTTGCTGTTCCTTTTTACAGCGCGGGTAATGTAGTATACAAACATTTACTTCCTAGTTTGTAGTCTGTATTTATTTAACATGGTTTAACGTGGTTATTTATGCAATTATCATTATAAATAAATGATAATGATAAATGGGTTGTACTTGTATAGCGCTTTTCTACCTTCAAGGTACTCAAAGCGCTTTGACAGTATTTCCACATTTACCCATTCACACAAACATTCACACACTGATGGCGGGAGCTGCCATGCAAGGCGCTAACCAGCAGCCATCAGAGGCAAAGGGTGAAGTGTCTTGCCCAAGGACACAACGGACGTGACTAGGAAGGTAGAAGGTGGGAATTGAACCCCAGTAACCAGCAACACTCCGATTGCTGGCACAGCCACTCTACCAACTTCGCCACGCCGTCCATTAATTATGACTATTAGTTATATTGAATTAAAAAAAGTACAGTCATTTAACAATGAGTTCTGAGTATGTGCTTTAACTGCCATGTAGTATAAAATGAGTAAAACATTTGTTTCAATTGTTAGTTTTCTAATTGTTGTTAATATCAGGTGCTTTTTGAGGTTGAAGTTACAAGAAACACTTAACGAATGTATCAATATGAAAATGACATATCACAGTTATTGTGACATAAAATTATCATTATTATCGCGGTATTGTTAAATGTGCTCAAAACGGGTTTATAGACACACTGAACTCTTTCAGTGAAATACTAGAGGGATTGACTTCTCTCAGAGGGGAACTGCACTTTCTTTGGAATTTTGCCTATTGTTCACAATCATTATGAAAGACATGACGATAGATGTTATTAAAATGTTTTGGTATTATAAATATTAAATAAATGCGATCAAAAGTCTGCTTACAATGGAGCCTATGGGACCCGCGCAATTATGCCTACAAAACCTTTAAAAAAAACATCCAAACACTTTCATTGAGGTTTTATATACATTATGTAAGTATGTATGTAATGTAGTAACAGGCGCATTTATAATAACATTTAATATTTACGTATTTTGATCATTTTAGGCATAAGTGGTGCATTAATTTCAAAAACGCATCACGACATTTGCTTTTTTTTATTCCATTATCACCGGTTATTACTCACTGCAGACTTTATGAGAGCCAACAAACATAAAAAACATAATCTACTGTACAATGTCTGCTGTCATTAGGATGCAGACTGCTGGGATGTTCATATATTCCCATTTAGGTGAAAAATGTCTCATAATCCTCACGCAGAGAAGGGGTGGGGGTGCGGGAGGCACCAAGCGTCTTTTCGTGTCGTCGTTGCTAGTTTTGGGTCCTAAATGGCTGTCAAAGTGTATCAACTTGTCGGAATACCTACTCAGACTTCTTCTGTCCAGGTGAGATGCATGATTTATGATCTATAATATACTTAGAAGGAGCAGGGAAGCAAGGAAGCAGCAGACCAATCGATGATGTAAACATAGCGACACACGGAAGTTATCACGGCACCGCTATAAATAGTTTGTCTGCGTTAGCGCTTATAATAACAATATCACTAATACTTGGTTAATATTCAAGTCACGAAATGTACATGTAGTACTGTTGGCGCTCTTTGAATGGTTATTTATTGGATTTAGAGGAGCTCTCATTGGCTCCGCTGTAAGCAGACTTTTATCTATGAGTTAGAAGGCAAAAAAAATTAAAAATCCATTTGTCATAATGATTGTGAACAATAGGCACAATTCTAAAAAACAGTCCAGTTCCCCTTTAAAATCCTTGGACAAAATTGCTAGTAAATGTGCAAGTAATGGCTGGTTTCAGTTTCAATTTGGGTTGTTTCGATACTCGACATAATCAGGAAAACGAAACGAAATATCTTCATGTGAAACAGTGAAGAAGTCCCACACGATCGACGCTATGCATGTTCAATAGTTTAGTGATATCCTCCTGTGTCGGCTTTTGAATGTCTTAGTTGTTTGAGTGCATACGTGTGTTTGCACTGGAATGTAAGTTAAAATCAGTACACTGTCAGTACCAGGATGTTGCACTCAAAACAGTCACAATGGTGATTGTGCAGTGACGGACACTTACCACACTCAATAGTCACCAACTTGGCTACGTAGCAGAAGGGGAGGGGCTAATTGTAGTGGTTGCAATTCCCAATGTAGGAGAAAAAAGGAAGAAGAAACATAAAATATTATAATCACCTATCCAGTAAGAATGCAATGCAAGTAATGAACTTAGGACAGAGCTATAGTCCTAACCGGTGCACTTAGGAACTAATTACAGTGTACACAGTATACTTCTTGAATTGTACTAACATAAGTCTTCTATTTGAGACACAGCCTGTGTTCCAATGAAAATTTTCCAAATGAATCTTGTCATTTCCCTTGGAATTATGGACCAAATGTAATTTAAACATTTGTCACATTTGACAGGTGCAGATCCTCAGCAAGAAGGTGGATTTAAGCAAGGTGACGTCAAAGTGCGGCTCTAAGGACAACATCAAACACAAGCCTGGTAAGCTTAGACATTTTGCTTTTGGAAACACAAAATTAATTTTGCGTATCGTTCACAATCATTATGAAAGACATGATGACGGATGTTTTTTTTTTTGTTTTTTTTAATGCATTCTAAATATTAAATACATTTGATCAAAAGTCCACTCAGAATGGAGCCTCTGGGAGCTGTTCAATTCTGCCTATAAAGCCCTTAAAATACATCCACACCTCCATTAGGGTTTTATATACATGATATAAGTGTATATGTCATGTGGTAACGGGCACATTTACAATAACATGTAATATTTACCTATTTTGATCATTATAAGCATTAATTTAAAAAACGCATCACGTTGCCTTTTTTTTTTTTTCTTCATCACTGATTTGTGCTCACTGCAGACATTATGAGAGCCAACAAACATAATAAAACATCACTTATCGTACAAAGTCTGCTGTCATTAGAACGCTGACTGCTAGGATGTTCATATTATCCCATTTAAATGAAAAATTTCTCATAATCTTCACAAAAAAACGGGGTGGGAGGGTCGGGTTGAACAAGCGCTTTTCATGTCATTCTTGCCAGTTCCAGGTCCTATATGGCGGTCAAAGTGTCCCAACTTGTCGGATTATAGCCTCAGCCATCTACTTTTTAAGATGCATGATTTATGATCTACAACAAACTCACAGGGAGCAGGGAAGTGAGGAAACAGCAGACCACTCTATGATTTAAACATAGACACACGGTAGAGATTACTTCACCGCTATACATAGTTTTTCTGCGTTGGCACTTATAATAACAATATTTCTAATACTTGGTTAATATTCAGGTGTAAATGTAAATGGAGTATTGTTGGTGCTTTTTGAATGGTCACTTATCAGATTTTATTGGTGGAATAGTGGAACTCCCATTGGCTCTGCTGTAAGCAGACTTTTATTTGCGTTTATTTAATATTTAGAATGCATTAAATAAAAAAATACATCTGTCGTCATGTCTTTCATAATGATTGTGAACGATAGGCAAAATTCCAAAAAATAAGTGCAGCTCCCCTTTAACGTTTAACCACTAAAGATCATGCAGTAAATCAAACCATTCTAAAGCAGATGTTTACTTAATATCAGTATTATTAAAACAGAAAGCTTATAAAGCAGGTTATTGAGAAGAAATTGAGAAAACTTTACACCAGAAGAGAAATTTCACTGAATCAATGCAATTTGCTTATAACTCTTAAAATAAACATACATTTATGTCTTTCTTTAAACTCAAAATTTTACAAAACATCTACAGTAATTGAATTACTTAAAATTAGTTTTGGCCTATTTTAGGCTAAGTTTATTAAAAGTAACAGAAGTCAGTCTTTAGCATAGAATTAGCAAATTATTCTACCATAGCCACGTAGCTTTTATGCTAGTAGTACGCTGACATTGGATGTCAGTGTTTCAACAAAAAAAAGTATTTAAAACTAAACGAAATTAAAAAAAATAATCTCGGTAACCGGACTGTGCTTAGATTTTAACTCCCAGTCATAGTTGAAATATAATAGAATATATATAACAATAAATGAGTATAAATAAAGCAAAACCGTGAACGCAAACAACCGAGAAAAGCGGAAAGTGAAAATATGAAGGAGGATTAAAGTTTTGCATATCTTGACCTCCACTGGAGTGCTTTTAATACAACATGAAATTTCAAGTGTATATTTTAAGTGTTTGTCTACTTAGACACCCCTGCCTTAAAAATTGTACTGTATGCTATAATTATTTTGTAAGATGTACTGGACTCTTATTTGAGTGTATTATACTAAAATAATCATTTATTGGGTGATTTTGTACTCCAGGTGGCGGTATTGTGAAGATCGAGTCACACAAAGTGAACTTTAGAGAAAAAGCTCAGTCCAAAGTGGGCTCCATGGACAACGTGAGCCATTCCCCCGGTGAAGGAAACGTCTGGGTAGGTTTCTCTACTCTCTGCTATGAAAAAGTTTGATTGTTTGTACCTATCAGCATCTATTATCATCTACATCAGTGGTTCTCAAACTTTCTTCACAACCGCCTCAACAAAAACTTGGCTGTCCAAGTACCACCATAATGACCAACCTTAGAATACAGTAGCGTAGTAGGCCTAAGTATTCATAAAAAAAAACATGGCAGAGGTTTTATTTAACAGTTGTATTTAATATTTTTGACTACAGTAACATTACACACAGTTTGAACAGTAAACTGTGTTTGAATATAGGAAAACAAAACATTACTTAAATTAAGTGAATTGGCGTACCACTAGATGGAGCGCCTCATACCACAGTTTGAGAATCAGTGATCTACACATTTCTCTTGATCGTGTCATGACAAAAACTCTCTGCATGAAATATTATTTGTATTATCGTTACAGTAATGTAAGCGCAGACAACTTCTGTCTCAGATACATGCAACAGAAGCTTTGCGAGTCCAATCGAAAAAGTCATTTTTCTATCCTATTAGAATTTAGTCAAGTTATCCAATTTTCAGAGTTTTTGTGTTGCGTGACCCTACAGCCTACAACCATTCGTGTTTTACATGTTCTTTGATGAAGCAGCTTTTCAATTAGGGTCAGGTTTCGCTTAGATTAGCTAGTTAGTGTTAGTATAAATATATACAAATATACTGTATATAGGTTTAGTGAAAATATAGACCCTTATTTAATGTTTTTTTAAACCACTAATGCTAGCATGTTTTATATGTTTTGGTTTGAAAAATTTTACTTTGAGCAAAGTCCCTCTAAAATAAAAGCACATTGGTGTACAGGGATATTTCACATGTCTTTACTGTGTGTATATATATATATGAACAGTGTTTATGTTGTGTAAAGAAAATGTCTTATTTCTAGGAAGCTCATCTTGTATTTGAGATTGTTTATAGGGTTAGGCGAAATAAGGGCTCAACTTCAGCCTTTATAAACCCTTTCGGTCTGTCACATTGTCAATTTATGAATGTACAACTCTTTATGTAAAACAGTGTGGTTATTTTGTTGACCACTGACCGAAGAAATAATAAACTAAACTAAACTTAAATAATAAATTAATCACTGTCCCGTGTAAAATTTACAGCATATGGAACTTTTAACAGGCAGGGGACAGAATATTTGTGGTCCTTTTAAAGCAGTGTTTTTCAACCTTTTTTGAGCCAATGCACATTTTTTGCGTTGAAAAAATCCGGAGGCACACCACCAGCAGAAATCATAAACACAGTTGACAGTTAAAAGTAATTGTCGCAATTGTTGGATATGACTTTAAAGCATGCATCACTATAGCTCTTGTCTCAAAATAGGTGTACTGTCACCACCTGTCACATCACGCCCTGACTTATTTGGAGTTTTTTGCTGTTTTCCTGTGTGTAGTGTTTTAGTTCTTGTCTTGCGCTCCTATTTTGGTGGCTTTTTCTCTTTTTTTGGTATTTTCCTGTAGCAGTTTCATGTCTTATATATCCCGCTTCTACTTTGTTTTAGCAATCAAGAATATTTCAGTTGTTTTCATCCTTCTTTGTGGGGACATTGTTGATTGTCATGTCATGTTCGGATGTACATTGTGGACACCGTCTTTGCTCCACAGTAAGTCTTTGCTGTCGTCTAGCATTCTGTTTTTGTTTACTTTGTAGGCAGTACAGTTTTACTTTCGTTCTGCATAGCCTTCCCTAAGCTTCAATGCCTTTTCTTAAGGGCACTCACCTTTTGTTTATTTTTGGTGTAAGCATAAGACACCTTTTTACCTGCATTTACAAAGCAATTAGCTACCGGCTGCCACCTACTGATATGGAAGAGTATTACACGATTACTCTGCCGAGCGCTAGACAGCACCGACACTCAACAACAACACATCATTTGCAGACTATAATTACTGGTTTTCAAAAAAATGTTTTTAACCCAAATATGTGAAATTAGATAATCTCCCACGTACCCACCAGACTGTATCTCACGGCACAGTGGTTGAAAAACACTGCTTTAAAGGACAGAAGTGATAAGACTGAAGCTGAGAACAGAATGCCTGATTTACCAACGGACTCACAAAAATGGTGATGCTTCCTGGTTAGGGATTGGTAATGAATTCAGTCCTACGGAGTACAAATTGTACATAAAATCAAACGGTACCGTATTTTGATACTTTTGTTGTACGTGACATCAAGTCTGGTTGAAGACTCAGCACTGACTCAAGCACTTGGCAGGCAAACTGGTTTATTTGTTTAAGACATGCCTCTAAGTAATGTAACATTGTAATTTTCCATGCCAACAAAGTAAGCATGTTTGATAGAAAACATTCAAAAGTAAGACACAACTTTTCTAAATGCGCTAGCTCAATGCTAATTTACATTGGATATTGCATACATGCTGCTGATTAGCATTAGCGAAGTTACATGGCGATTTCAACATCTCCAAATTTGTTAATGAAAAGTATAACTAAGATCTATGTTGCAATCAATCAGTTGGTGTGTAGTAAGTACCATACTTACAGTATAAATACTTTGTAGGATTCAACAACATTCAACTTAATGGCAAAGACTATTACCTAATACGGCAACACACCTGGGACAAACTGAAATGAATGCATACAATACTTACAAATGATACTCATTAGAAAAACACAGCTATCAGCTCAGTGTTAAATGTTACATTATAAAATGTGAGTTTATTATTAAACAGATTGACATTTTGTACCACATAAACATACACAAAAGTACATAGAACTGGTACTGTACCGAGTTCAAATGTGGAAAGATACCCAGCCCTCTCTAAATATAAATGTTCATTAAATTGATTATAAAGGCTCTAAATACAAATCCATTATTATTGTGCCCATAAATTACAGTAAGTCAACAACACTTAATGTTGCATTATTATTAGAAAAAAAAGAAAAAGGTAAAGCATTGAAACTTTTGCCACATTTTGAAAAAGCTTCCGCGAATTGAAGCATTTTTGTTTAAAGCCGCAACGATCACAAATAAGCCTGCAAAGTCCTTGAGACACTGATTCATTAGCCAACAATCATCTTTTTTCTTTTTCTTTTCCCACCTTTATGTACACACATAAAGGATAAAAATAGACACCTATTTTTATCATCTTCATCAGGCTTTTACATGTTCACTTTATTTCCTAAGTTGTTCTTTCATCAGCATGGTCTGGCTCCAAATCTGTTCAGTTTTCAAGACAAACTGTGTACTTATATTTGTATACATTCTATTTCCTGGATTGTTTAGAGACTAACTGCAGTAGGTGTATGAGATTTGGAGCCAGGTTATCCCATTTAATTGACACCCCCTGCTATGTGTTTCTAGGCTGAGGGGGCCCAGGAGACAGGAGAGGGTGTTGGGACCCCATCCCTAGCACCTGGCCCAGAGTCTGGGCAGGTGGGGAGCCTTCCTGCACATGAGAATGGGCTGAAGGAGGGGGCTCTGTGTGATAATGAGGGCCTCCAGGAGCCCAAGGCTCTGGTTGCTCACATCCCAGAGACAAGTAAGTCTGAGTGTGCATACCTTAAAGGTCACATATTATTCTACTTTTCAACAACTGTTTGTCTCAGAGCTCCCACTATTTTTAGTCCATTCATTGTTGCCTAACATCCACCCTTAATTAATGTACCACATTAGCTAACATTATTATCAAATGCATTTCACATTGTAGGGGACTTTAACTCGTGTTCATTCACAAACATGAAATTGTCCGTGTAAAATATCAAAAATAGACATTTTTCCAACAAAAGTTCAGGGGCCGTACTTATCAAGCTTCTTAGAATTACTCCTAAGAAGTCTGCTAAGAGTTGACTTAAGAGTAAATAAATTCTTCGCTGAAAGCTGCACTTAAAAGTTAGTTATCAAGCGTCTTACTCACACTTTCAGCGAAGTGTAGGACTGAATCTTAAGTATCACACTCAGAGCTGAATTACGACATTACTATGTGCCGTAAACGGAATTTTAGGTGACGTCATTTCTGTGTCCATAGAAATGACCAATCACGGAAGGGAATCCGTTGTCTAAGAATAAAGAAATATCGTTAATGCTAGATTTAAAACCATGCCTCTCACCTGGACAGTAGAATGTTGTGGCCATAAGCCGAGAACTTGCTTAACGCTGCCATGATTAGTAGTTGTTGAGGTAAACGTTGTGATGTGCTCTGTAGTAATGTTAAAATTAGAAAAATACGTAGATATTACATGTTAGTATGAATGTGCATTTTGTACATTACATACCTACTTACAGCATGTGTATCAAACGTTGATGGAAGTATTTGGGTGTTTTTCAGAGCGCTTTATTGGCGGAATCGATCAACTCGCCCTTACCTGCATTGTTAGCCACCTTTTGCTAGCGTTTGCTTACACGTTAGAGCACATTAAAAACGTTTTTTGTCCCACATAAAAATCACGAATGATAAGCAAAATTTAAGAAAAAGTGATTTTACTGAAAGAATGTTGTTTTGGCCGCTTTGAACACTGAAATATGGTTGACTTCAGATAAGGTAAGACGTACTAATCAACAATGGTGGAGCAGAACTACTGCGGTGGTAATGACTTGTAGCCATGAAAGTCTGACTGAGAAGAACATGGTGTCATGTGTCTTTACTAAGCTACAAGCTTCCGGTCTGACATGCACTTGACAAAGAACCACACTGGGAAAAAGTGCACAGTCGTCCCTTGCATCGTGGCTTTCTTTTTTTAAAAAGGTTTTTAAGCATATTTTATTATTGTCCGAATGAAGTGTAAGTCTCTCGTATGTCTTATATGTATTGCAGTGCAGTGTTTGTCTAATGTTCTATTCCTTACTAGATTCCAGCCATAGAACAGCTTAGATGTGACATGACCTGTATTACCATGTTTTGTTTAGATTCTGTTTTGTGTTTTCCTATGTTTAGTGTTTTAGTTCCTGTCTGGCGCTCTTATTTTGGTGGCACTTCCCATGTTGTGTGTGTTAACCTGCAGTTACCTTACTCCTGCCTCAGAGCGTTGGCTCCACGTACCTGTTTTCTAGAACAATCATGTCTGTTCAAGTTGAGCCCTCAACTGCTAGAGTTTGTCGGAACATTATTCCTGGTGGATGCTTTTCCTGCTGCAAGTAAGTATGTTGTGGTGATCATTAAAGACTTTCACCAAGCGGTACTTCCGTTTCTGGGTTAAGAAGGAACAATGCTGACAACAACCGCGGCGAGTCTCGGCGCTATCTCGACCGCAACAATCAAGTTGATCAACTTTTGGATGCACTCCATTTTCAACGCCTAGTTAATCAGTAACACATCTCCACAGTGGTGAGACTTCAACATGTGCACCACTTAATGTTAACAGACTGCTGTACAGGCAAAACTCTGTTGATGCACTTCCTCTTCAACAACATCAGCTCCGCATGACATTGGTGAGCCAACACAGAATGCTAACGACACAGCTAATGATCGTAGAAGTTTTTGCAGAACAACCTACGCCCGTGGTTTCCGCACATGGAAGCCCAGTTCAAACTTAATGCACTGCAAAAAGTCAGTGTTCAAAAACAAGAAAAAAAAATACAAAAATTAGGGGTATTTTATTTGAACTAAGCAAAATTATCTGCCAATAGAACAAGAAAATGCGGCTTGTCAAGACTTTCCAAAACAAGTAAAATTAGCTAACCTCAATGAACCCAAAAATACCTTAAAAAAGTATATTCTCACTAATAACAACTCTACTACTATATGAGTACGTATTTTCTCTTGTTTCATTGAAAATAAAACAGCAAAGTCCATTTGGCTGTCATCTGTTTTAATATGAGACACAATTGTGTCAAAGTCATGATTTTTTTTTTTCATGCTTGAAATAAGAAATTATTACTTTAAAAAAGTAGTTTTATACTTGTGAGTGTTGATGACACAGCTTTACAACAGTTGATATTCTAGTTTCAAGCATGTTTTACTCAAAATAGGTCATATCATCTCAGCAACAAGCTGTAATATCTTACTGAGATCATTTAGGAGCAAAACCCTTAAAACAAGTAAAACACTAACATAAAATCTGCTTAGTGAGAAGAATTATCTTATCAGACAGAAAATAAGCAAATATCACCCTTATTTGAGATATTTCATCTTACTTAGATTTCAGTTTTTGCAGTGTGGAATTAACCAGGATGTGATGAATATTTACACCTAGTGGTCATGTTGCCATAGCAATGACGCTTGGAAGATCCTCCGGGCTCCCAGTGAGTACTGTAATTTACAGTAGAACACACTCAAGGGTACTTTATTGGGTAAAACGAGTGTGAAGGTGACTATATTGGTGGTATTTTATATTTAAAGGGATTTATTAATGTTAAAATTACATTTATTAATAATTAGAGATGTCCGATAAATGCTTTAAAATGTAATATCGGAAATTATCGGTATCAGGTTTTTTATTATTGGTATCGGTTTTTTATTATCAGTGTTGGGTTTTTTAATTTTTAATTTTTTTATTAAATCAACATAAAAAACACAAGATACACTTACAATTAGTGCACCAACCTAAAAAACCTCCCTCCCCCATTTACACTCATTCACACAAAAGGGTTGTTTCTTTCTGTTATTAATATTCTGGTTCCTACATTATATATCAATCAATCAATCAATGTTTATTTATATAGCCCTAAATCACAAGTGTCTCAAAGGGCTGCACAAGCCACAACGACATCCGCGGTACAGAGCCCACATAAGGGCAAGGAAAACTCACCCCAGTGGGACGTCGATGTGAATGACTATGAGAAACCTTGGCGAGGACCGCATATGTGGGTAACCCCCCCCCCCCCTCTAGGGGAGACCGAAAGCAATGGATGTCGAGTGGGTCTGACATAATATTGTGAAAGTCCAGTCCATAGTGGATCTAACACAATAGTATATATATATATATATATATCAATACAGTTTGCAAGGGATACAGTCCGTAAGCACACATGATTGTGTGTGCTGCTGGTCCACTAATAGTACTAACCTTTAACAGTTAATTTTACTCATTTTTATTAATTTACTTTCTATGTAACTGTTTTTATATTGTTTTACTTTCATTTTTATTCAAGAAAATATTTTTAATTTATTTATCTTATTTTATTTTATTAATTTTTTTTAAAAGGACCTTATCTTCACCATACCTGGTTGTCCAAATTAGGCATAATAATGTGTTAATTCCACGACTGTATATATCGGTATCGGTAACTAAGAGTTGGACAATATCGGCAAAAAAGCCATTATCGGACAGCCCTATTAATAATCACACTTTTCAGAAATGGGTTTACCACGATCAGGCCTGGAACCAATTAGCCGTGACAAACAAGGGACGACTGTACTTGTTGAAGTATTCTGTTTGAGACATTGTGTTCTGTACTCGTCCTGTTGCCTCACTTAGCTGATCACACTGCTGCATCTTTTGGCTTCTTATCTTGCAGGCATCTAATACTGCTATCCCTCTGCCCCCCCTTGCCCCCCATCTCTCCTCCACCATGTTGTCTACTCCCTTCCCTCGTCATCCCGACTCTCCTCCCCCTTATTCTCTTTCCAACATTTCTGCCGCAGATTGAGTCGTTCAAGCTAAACTTCCGCGAGAAGGCTCGCTCACGCACGGACCACGGCGCCGACATCATCACCTGGCCCGCCTCCCATGACGACAACAGACCCCACCCTCGTGGTCCCTCCCACAGCAGTGTGCCCCTTAGTGAGAAGTTGGCTCCCCCTCTGTCCCTTCCTCGCATCCAGGGGGGACAACCGCAGCCCCTTAAAGGAGTCTTAGCCCGCCTTTCAAGCTCCTAACCCCTTTGCGCCTACCCAGCATGCACCATTCTTCTGTACTTACGGTATCTGCACGGACTGCTATGATGGGAAACCAGGAGGGCAAATAATTGCTGACATGCTCTCCAAAGACAGATTTGTTGCTTTTCCTTTCCAACTCGTACAGTTCGCAGAGCTAAACATTATTTTATTATTTGTTCCCAGTAATGTATCTGCCTACTATAATAATTCATCACATCTTTACTCTAGCCTAGAAATATAAACAAGCTAGCATACGGAGAAAATACATTTTAGACTGTTAAACTTTGTGATAGTGTTTTAAGTGACAAACATAAATAAATGATAAATGATAAATGGGTTATACTTGTATAGCGCTTTTCTACCTTCAAGGTACTCAAAGCGCTTTGACAGTATTTCCTCATTCACCCATTCACACACACATTCACACACTGATGGCGGGAGCTGCCATGCAAGGCGCTAACCAGCAGCCATCAGGAGCAAGGGTGAAGTGTCTTGCTCAAGGACACAACGGACGTGACTGGGATGGTAGAAGGTGGGGATTGAACCCCAGTAACCAGCAACCCTCCGATTGCTGGCACGGCCACTCTACCAACTTCGCCACGCCGTCCCATAAACAAGCTTTTTACTTGTTGATTACCTCTTAGCTTTTTCATTCTAAGACCTTATTTATTTCTTATCATTTGAAGTTTTAGTAGAGTAGAAAGGGGATTCATATGGCCTCATTCGTCGCAGTTTACCTGACACATGAAACGTGACAAATTGGGAGGCCGCGCTATCCACTTTCGCCGTCAGACGGGAGTAGTGTTGGATATTTTAAAATGTGTTTTGTGGCAATCCCAACTTTGACCACAGCGTCAGTTGCTATGTAGAGTGGCACTTTCCATCATTTTCAGCAAAATGATTAACCTCCCACCTTCCTGTCTCCTGAGATCCACCCAGGAATGGGGCCATATCAATCTCTTCCCTACCGTATATCAGCAACATCGACTCGGGAAAAATCCTGTTTCAGCATTTTGTAAACTAACAACGGACTCACTGTTGGCCAGGGGTGTCCTAACTTTTGGACTGGATTTGATACATTTTGTGCATTAAACATGTAAAACGCCAATACGTGCTAAGCTAACTGAACAAAACATCCGAGCTTTGGGTTAAAGCAAATACAACGGAACAGGTTTATTTCAAAAAGCCGTCTGTGGACCAATTCAAGCCCAAAAAAGTGCCCGCTTAAGTTGACGTCGACATACATAAAGCCTTGGAAAAAATGGTTAGTTTAAATCGACGTTTTGTAGACCGCAATAAGGAACAACTCACAATCAGATTCAGAATCGGTTCAACACGATTCTCTATTCAATACGATTCTCACAATATTTTCTTTGGTATGTAAAATATAATAAAACCTTTTCAAAGCAGGTCACAAAAGCTCCTATTTGCTGATGACACATGATAATTAGGTGAGCGCGAAAATGACATTTTGAATCGATTTTTTTCCAGCACCCCGAGACAGCAACGTTACTGTTGTCCTAAAACCAGCGCCCAGAGCCTTCCTGTTTAGTGCCAGGCAGTATTCACACAAAGAAAAATAGGCTCAGCACGTGCAAGTATACGAGTGCGACCTTTAGACACAAGAGATGACCTTGAGATGGTGTTAAGAGGAAAGTGAGCAAAGAAATTATGCTAGGTGAGTTTTTATTGAAAGCATGTTTCTTGAGTAAGTTTAAAATAACACAGATAGATGAGCTAAATGGTTGCAGTGACGTTCCTGAAGTTATCGGTGTAGTTCCTTACTTTCAACACGGCACACATCACAATCATAATGGCTGACCTGTGCAATTTTAAGTGTTTATCATAGTTTTTCTGCATACTATTTTTTTAGTATGTTAAAGTCCTCAACAAGCTGATTTAGTTGTCAGAATAAAAATAATAACTGGAAAAAATTCCCACATCAATTTTGAATGGGCCTGCTATTTATTGCTAACCTCTGATTGACTTTTGAGACCGACTTCTTTAAAACTATTTTACCCTGCCATGCTTATTAGTAAACAGAAATGCCAACATAATGTGGGGGGTTCTTTGTGCGGTTCGGAGTAATCAGATGCTGCAGGCCCATAAAAATAGTAGCAAAGAATTATAACGCAATGGAACAATTGTCACCTGTACCACTTTTACAATTTGATTGATTTAGCACATTTTGACAAACACTGAATTGCGTGTTTAACTCATCTAAATGAAGAATATTTCTAAAATTGGGACATCCCTGCCTTACGTGACAATTTTGCAAACAAGGAAGTAGTGATAATAACATGGTGTTTCATCTAAAAACAACAATGCTCGCTAATTAGTGACTGCAGGATGTGAGCAAAGGGGAAGTAGTTTTTGGTCATTAATAGTTGAAGTTTAAAATTTAAACAGAACATCTCATATTAGAGGATTTAGTAGATTTGGATCGTTCTTTTGTAAAACTCATGTTGTTTGTTTAATGGCTGTCTTTGTTCCCTAACTGCAGTTTTGAAGCTTAGCGTTCCTAACAAAGCTCGTCTGTCATGTTCTATCTACTTGGAGGCAGCAAAGGGTTTATAACGGAAGAGTAATAAGTGTCCAGCATATTTATTTTGTCGATTCAACCTTGCTTGTACGGTGGACCTTCTAAAGTCAAGTGTTTGTTTCAACCTTCGCTTTCATCAAATGACCAGTCAGTTTTCCCTGTAAGAAATGCAAGAAACCGAATAAATGAAATTGTCACCATCCTAAAACCTTAAGCATAATATTTTAACTAACCCCGCCCGTAACAAATAACGAACAGAAAAATAACATCATCACAACTCTGACTTGACGTCTCAGCGTTTTAACTTTTGCCCACCAAATATTTAGAATCATTTGCCATATTTTTAATCAAGAAGAACCCAAACTCATTCGTACTTCACGTCAAAATAATGGCAAAATTATCACGCACCAATCAAACTGTATTTCTAAATGATTACTCATTCATGTTAAATATGTGTGACCTTGTTTATATGAAACGGGGACAACTCTCCAAAATAAATCAAATAGCACAACCAAGTGTTGCCAGATGGGAGATGACAAATTATCTCAGCAAAAGCTTTAAACATCACATTTTGAGGAAAAACCCTCTAAAGTACATACTCATTTTGATTAATTCGACATTGCAGGTGAATTTATCAGACCGATGTGATAAGTATCGGAGAGATACAATTATTATTGTACGTCTGGCAACGCAGTTCACCAGTACTATCCTGGTAAAAAAAAAAAGTGTGCCTTTTTTTTATTTGTGTAAAATGATTTTTAAACTACTCAAACATGAATTTTATTTGCTGAATGTTTTGGATTTATATCAATAAAGCTTTCGTCAGATATTTTTATTGGCCGGGGTTTTAACCCGCGCCCCCTCCTATAAAAGACATGTTTTATTACACTAGCAGAGTTGGTGAATTTTGCTCATTTATTTTGATTGGTAACAAAGCAGGAGAGGGAATAATTACTCCAAATGTCTTATAAAGCATCTTGTCTTTCATTAATTCCATTGACATTTTACTATTACTATTTTTCATTCTCATTGAAATACAAGACAAAGTGTGTCTCTTTAAATTCATTGTGTACTTATGTTTCTAAATACAAGGCAATATCATTTTTAAAGGGATAATGTCACATTGTTAATGAATATATTCCTCATTTTAATAACATTAAATATATGTTTGTGATTGTACTTTGAATTGAACAAAGTTCATATATTCATCCTAAAAAAAAATCTAACTAGGTAAATAGATTTAGTGTCTTCTTAGCATTACGTCAGGCTTTTCATAGCAATTTTAAAGCTAATATTGAAAATATTTTGCTCGCTGGTTTTATATGAATCCATTGAAGAAATATAGCGAGGGCAGTTGAGTTGTAATATGTGACACCCTATTTAAGCATTAAAATGGTTTATTGCATTAAAAATAAGCTCCATTGGTAAAAAAAAATAATAATAATTATGATAAGCTTTTGGAAATTAGTTAGCTTAACTGACATTTTAGGGAAGTTAAATCCGACAGGACAGCTCCTCTTAAATGTTTTCTTTACGTTCTTTATAACTTACTGAGTTCAAGTAAAGCACAAAACTGTATAGGGCACATTTTTTAACACATTTAAAAAGGGGTTATTATGACTTAAAGGTGCATTAAACACATCTGTGTCTTTATTGGAAAATGTCACTTTAATGATGGAAATTGCACCTTATTGATTTATCAGAATATAACAACCTAATTATGAAGGAATGTTTGTCTAGACCACATGAACAAAATTAAATGTAAACTCCTCCCCTCTACAAAAGCAATGTGCAGGTTGTTCTTTGACGTAGTAAAATGTTTTGGTGGTCACAATGTGAGAATTATTTGGCATCCTGTCATCTTTTATCTTTGCCTGTAACTGTGAGACTGCACACTGATGTACTTGATTGTATTTTATTGCAACAACACAAACGGTGACAGACTTAACCGGGCGGAGGCTTTTTTTTTTTTAAGGACAGACGGGCTTTGACGATTTTTGATGATGATTTATAAATGGGAAGGAAGGTTTCTAATGTAATCTAACTATTCATCCGGCGTAAATTACTGTTATAAAATGTTAGCCTTTTTCGTTGGAAAGGGGCCATTGAAGTGAAAGAATGTCTTAGATATATTGATCCATTTTTGTATTTATCCTATTTCTTTAGCGTTGACAGGTGTGCTTTGATGAGTGTAAGGGTTTTACCATTTTAAGGATGGGCAAAATAACCGACTAACGTTTTACAGCGTGGTTGCGTTTGTGATGCTATGGTAACTGCTACGTTACGCTTTTTATCAACATACACATGGTATGCTATCCGACGTCAGCTAAAACCATTTAGGACAGCAGAAGACAATTCCAAGCAAATAGTTATATTTTGATAAAGACGGGAAAAAACACGCTACTCGTAAACGGCGCGTGCAACAACAACAACAACAACAAACGTGGCTGTAGACGTGAAGTTTTAAGTCCTGAAATGCAACTTTACCCGAGCAAAAACAATACATATTTATCTTGGAGAGTCTTGATACCAATTTCCTAGACCCAGC